>NC_057715.1:94911605-94945217 GCF_004010195.1 Chiloscyllium plagiosum
CCACCACCCTCTGTCTTCTACCTTTGTGCCAGTTCTGTATTCAATTGGCTAGTTCTCCCTGTATTCCGTGAAATCTAACCTTGCTAATCAGTCTCCCATGGGCAACCTTGTCAAACACCTTATTGAAGTCTATATAGATCACATCTACTCCTCTGCCCTCATCAATCCTCTTTGTTACTTCCTGAAAATACTCAATCAAGTTTGTGAGACATGATTTCCCACACACAAAGCCATATTGACTATCCCTAATCAGTCCTTGCCTTTCCAAATACATGTGCATCCTGCCACTCAGGATTCCCTCCAACAACTTGCCCACCACCGAAGTCAGGCTCACTGATCTATAGTCATCCAGCATTCCCTATGCCTACCAGCTTTCCCTTTCACCCTGACAGAAATATATTTTCTCTGGATTCTCGTTATCTCATTTCTGAAGGCTTCCCATTTTCCAGGCGTCCCTTCACTTTTGTGAACATCTGCCCCCCAATCAGCTTTCAAAAGTTCTTGCCTAATACCGTCAAAATTGTCCTTTCTCCAATTTAGAACTTCAACTTTTAGACCTCGTCTATCCTTTTCCATCACTATTTTAAAACGAATAGAATTATGGTCGCTGGCCCCAAAGTGCCCCCCCACTGACACCTCAGTCACCTGCCCTGCCTTATTTTTCAAGAGTAGGTCAAGTTTTGCACCTTCTCTAGTAGGTACATCCACATACTGAATCAGAAAATTGTCTTGTATACATTTAAGAAATTCCTCTCCATCTAAACCTTTAAAACTATGGCAGTCCCAGTCTATGTTTGGAAAGTTAAAATTCCCTACATAACCACCCTATTTTTCTTACAGATAGCTGAGATCTCCTTACAAGTTTGTTTCTCAATTTCCCTCGGACTGTTCGGGGATCTATAATACAAGCTGAAAATGTGTTGCTGGAAAAGCGCAGCAGGTCAGGCAGCATCCAAGGAGCAGGAGAATCGACACGTCAATTCTCCTGTTCCTTGGATGCTGCCTGACCTGCTGTGCTTTTTCAGCAACACATTTTCAGCTCTGATCTCCAGCATCTGCAGTCCTCACTTTCTCCTGGAAGATCTATAATACAATCCCAATAAGGTGATCATCCCTTTCTTATTTCTCAGTTCCACAAATAACTTCCCTGGATGTATTTTCGGGAATATCCTCCCTCAGCACAGCTGTGATGCTATCCCTTATCAAAAATGCCGCTCCCCCTCCTCTCTTGCCTCCCTTTCTATCCTTCCTGTAGCATTTGTATCCTGGAACATTAAGCTGCCAGTCCTGCCCAGCCCTGAGCCATGTTTCCGTAATTGCTATGATGTCCCAGTCCCACGTTCCCAACCATGCCCTGAGTTCATCTGCCTTCCCTGTTAGGCCCCTTGCATTGAAATGAATGCCGTTTAATTTATTAGTCCTACCTTGTCCCTGCCTGCCCTGACTGTTTGACTTACTTCTGTTCTCAGCTGTACCCGTCTCAGATCGATCTCTTTCCTCACTATCTCCCTGGGTCCCACCCCCCCACCTTACTAGTTTAAATCCTCCCGAGCAGTTCTAGCAAATTTCCCTGCCAGTATATTGGTCCTCTTCCAAGTTAGGTGCAATCTGTCCCTCTTGTACAGGTCACTTCTACCCCAAAAGAGATTCCAATGATCCACAAATGTGAATCCTTCTCCCATACACCAGCTCCTCAGCCATGCATTCATCTGCTCTATCCTCCTATTCCTGCCCTCACTAGCTCGTAGCACTGGGAGTAATCCAGATATTACTACCCTTGAGGACCTCCTTTTTAAATTTCTGCCTAACTCTCTGCAGTCTCCCTTCAGAGTCTCAACCTTTTCCCTTCCAATGTCGTTGGTTCCAGTGTGGACAATGACCTCCTGCTGGCCCCTCTCCCCCGAGAGAACATTCTGCACCCTCTCTGAAACCTCCTTGATCCTGGCACCAGGGAAACAACACACCATTTTGCTTTTTCCCTGCTGGCCACAGAAACGTCTGTCTGTACCTCTGACTACAGACTCCCCTAACACAATTGACCTCTTGGAAGCCGACGTACCCCTCGTTGCATTAGAGCCAGTCTCAATACCAGAAACTTGGCTGTTCGTGCTACGTTCCCCTGAGAATCCATCACCCCCTACATTTTCCAAAACAGCATACCTGTTTGAAATGGGTATATCCACAAAAGACTCCTGCACTAGCTGCCTACCTCTCTTACCCTTCCTGGAGTTAACCCATCTATGTGACTGTATCTGAGACTTTCCCCACTTTCTATAACTGCCAGACATCAGTTGCTGTTGCAAATTCTTCATCGCTTCTATTTGTCTCTCCAACCGATCCACTCAATCTGATAAGATTCGCATCCAACAGCATTTAAGACAGATATAACCCGCAGTAACCCTTAAGCTCTCTTTAAACTCCCACATCTGACAAGAAGTACATATCACTGCAAAGGCCATTTTTGCTCCCTCACAATCAACAGACCCAGAAAATAACACCGTCTTATTCCTCTACAAACAACGCCCCAGGTTACATTAATAGCTATGGCTTATATTTTAAGTTTAATCAAGAGACTTATCTCCAAAAACATACATATTCAGTGATTGACCTCTATTTAAAGTTTTTGCGAAGATTTGTAGCTCGGGTTTCGTTGTTGTGGTTCTGTTCGCCGAGCTGGAAGTTTTTGTTGCAAACATTTCATCCCCTGGCTAGGTGACCTCATCAGTGCTTGGGAGCCTCCTGCGAAGCACTTCTTTGATGTTTCCTTCGGTGTTTATAGTGGTCTGTCTCTGCCGCTTTCGGTTGTCAGTTTCAGCTGTCCGCTGTAGTGGTTGGTATATTGGGTCCAAGTCGATGTGTTTGTTGATGGAGTTTGTGGATGAATGCCATGCCTCTAGGAATTCCCTGGCTGTTCTCTGTCTGGATTGCCCTATAATGGTAGTGTTGTCCCAGTCGAATTCATGTTGCTTGTTGTCTGCGTGTGTGGCTACTAAGGATAGCTGGGCGTGTCGTTTTGTGCTCGTGATGTATGGTAGTGTGGCTAGTCCTTTTGGTTGTGGTATGTCCTCGTTCCGTGGTCTTTCTCTTAGGCATCTGCTGATGAAGTTGCGCGGGTATCCGTTTTTGGCGAATACCTTGTATAGGTGTTCCTCTTCTTCTTTTTGCAGTCCTGGTGTACTGCAGTGTGTTGTGGCCCTTTTGAATAGTGTCCTGATGCACGGAACGAGTTCTTCTTTATTTTGCACTAGTGAGACATGGATGTTGCTGGCTGGCCAGCATTTATTGCCTATCCCTGGTTACCCTTGAGAAGATGGTGATGACCTGCCTTCTTGAACTTCTGCAGTATATGTGCTTTTGGTTGATCCACAATGCCCTTGGGGAGGGAATTCCAGGATTTTGACGCAATGACAGTGAAGGAACAGCAATGTATTTCTAAGTCAGGATGGTTCATGGCTTAGAAGGGAATTTGCAGTTGGTCGTGATCCCATATATATGCTGTCCTTGTCTTTCTAAATGGAAATTGTTGTGGGTTGGGAAGGTGCTGTATAAGGATCCTTGGTGAATTTCTACAGTGCATTTTGTAGATAGTACATGCTGCTGCTACTTAGTGACAGTGGTGGAGGGAGATAATGCTTATGGATGTAGTGCCAATCAAGCGAGTTGGTTTGTCCTGGATGGTGTCAATCTTCTCGAGTGTTGTTGGAGCTGTCCCATCACACTCCTGACTTGTGCCTGCAGATAGTCAACAGGCTTTAGAGAGTCAGGAAGCAAGTTTCTTGCTACAAGATTCCTATTTTCTGATCTGCTCTTGTAGCCACTGTATTTATATGGCAAGTCCAGTTGAGTTTCAGGTCAATGGTAACCCACAGGATGTCGATAGCAGGTGAGTCAGTGATGGTAACACCATTGAGTGTGAAGAGGTGATGGTTAGCTTGTCTGTTATTGGAGATGGTCATTGTCTGGCATTTGTGTAGCAGAATTTTACTTGGTTCACTTCCATTGAGTTTGCAGCACAGAATCAAAATTGTCTTGTTTACTGTCTTTTCGATCGCCACCCAACCCTAACTCTACAGCATTCTGCAGACCTAATCCTGCCTCGTGCCTAATGGTCCACTGACTTGGCCATCTGACCATTTGATGCAAGAGTTTTCAGCCATCTTTGCCCCACTCTCTGCAAGTTCCTCCACCAACCTTTTCCCCTTGCAAATTCCTTTCATACTTCTTACAGATAAAAAGGTTGAAACTCAATTCAAGATCGACGTTTAGCTATGCAAAAACCTGAGACTCTCTTGCTTGAAGTACATTGTGATGCTTAATCCCATTAAATGTACAAATGCAAATTGTAGTTTGGAACTAAAGAAATATTTATATTTCACTCATCTGACCTTCGCTCCCCCTGACCCATGCAACCATGCTTTGAAAATAGCAACGGAAGAGATTAAAGTAGGTCAGTCAGCACCTGACAAAGAATGATAATTTAGCACGTTGGGTGAGTCTGTCGTAGCTCTGATTTTCTGTTTTTATTTCTCTTTGTTGCCCAGAGTTTAACATCAGCTGCTTTTGACCAAACACTCCAAGCCCTCAGTCTCTGATATACTGTACCTGACTGCTTTTGGATTAGATTAGATTACTTACAGCGTGGAAATAGGCCCTTCGGTCCAACAAGTCCACACCAACCCTCCGAAGAGCAACCCACCCATACCCATTCCCTTACATTCACCCCTTCACCTAACACTATGGGCAATTTAGCTTGGCCAATTCACCTAACCTGCACATTTTTGGACTGTGGGAGGAAACTGGAGCACCTGGAGGAAACCCACACAGACATGGGGAGAATGTGCAAACTCCACACAGACAGTTGCCTGAGGCGGGAATTGAACCCAGGTCTCTGGCGCTGTGAGGCAGCAGTACTAACCACTATGCCACCATGCCGCTCATGTTTACTGGTGCCTAGGTTGCAGATTTGAAATATTTGTGCAACATTTTGAACTGGTTCCTTTGTTCTTGTTTGTCCTTCAAGGTGAAGCTGACCATGTTAGTAACCGGGAGGGTGGTGGTGATTGGCAGTGTTCTGATGGGTACCAACGTTCCCTCTAACCCAAGTAGCCCTACTTGGGTGTTCGCTGATTGCCATGCCGACCCACTGCCATGCAAAAGTATAGTCACAGGCAACGTAGGTGGATACATAAGTGACTGTCTCTGGCCAATCTGTGTCCAGAAGCTTTGCTGCAACCAGAAAAGGATACTGCTGATAGTCGTGCCATAGGAATTTGTCTCTGCACATCCTCTCTCTGCTTTTGCTATAAGCAGTTACTTTCAAACGAGGTCAGAATGTCAGTTTTTATTTTAACCAAATACAGAAATTACTGCTTTTTATTTAGTTGTGACAGTTGCTGTGACCCTGGCTGAATCTCTCCCAGGATTTGATTTGATGAGATTATCTACGGTATGGACACAGCCCATTCGGGCCCAACAAGTCCACATCGACCCTCCAAAGAGTAACCCACCCAGACCCATTTCCTTCTGACACTATGGGCAATTGAGCATGGCCAATTCACCTGACCTGCACATCTTTGGATTGTGGGAGGAAACTGGAGCACCTGGAGGAAACTGATGCAGACACGGGGAGAATGTGTAAACTCCACACAGACAGTGTGGGAGGCGGGATGTCCACATCTATTTGATGTCCACATCAAAACTGTTAAGTGAATCTTCATGGTGACCTCGTAGTGTTCCTTTTGACTGCCGTGAGAACGCACACCAGTCTAAGTTCTCTAGTCAGATTTATTTCACTTTGGTAAGCAGTTGTTGGGCAGTTTGGCTACATGAGCAGCCCAACTCTCCATTGTGGTTGTCTCACTGTGGTGTGGGTGGTTGGCATTGCCAGTACCTGCCTGGTACATTGTCCAGCCAGCTGATATTCTAAAGGCAGCTTCTTTAAACCAATATGTTACTAGTTAAGGCCAAGATTGTAGAAAGATGAAGAATCAAGTTTAAAAATAAGTCTTCAATTTAAATTTATTATTCATAATATGCAAAAATTGAAATTAAATTAAATTTGAAAACGTTCACTGAGATTTGCTCATATTCAAGATTTTAACATTCCGTTATCTTTGTTGAACCCAACTAAATATGCTCCTCTATAGAAATGAAGGTACAATTTGGACGATCAGATTTTTGTCAGTTTTGACTGTATCTCTCTAAATATGCATTACTATCAGATGAAGTATCAGATAACGAAGGACAAGGGGCTGTTTTGTCATTTTAGTTGTACAATACTGACAAGTTAGACTGAGGGAACAGTCCAGTCACCCCTTGCTGAGCTTTCTCCTTGTTGGGCTAAAGTTCACTGAAAGATGAAACCCATAAAATCTAATGATGCGTGGTTAGAAACAATGAGCTTCCTCTCAACCCCCACAAGTGATGTAAGCTCACACTGCACCTGTCTAATGTATGCAGAACACTTCTTAGTAATATGTGATATATATAATATATATACACACACAATGCATTTGCCGTGATTCCTGACAGCCTGAAATTGGTCTGCAATAATTACATTCCCTGTGCATCTGATTCAGTTTTTCTCAAGTGAAATGTGAAATTTCCATAAGGGTTATTGCTGACAGGTATTGTTTTGTAAACCGGTCCACGGTTAACTATTCAGATAAATCCTTTATGCACAGGGAAATCTTAGTAGCTAACAGAAAATCTTGGATTCCCAAGCCATGTGTAGCCAGTATTATATTACACTCAGAAAACACAACGCTTTTCTTTTTCCTTACAATTGTAGTGATAATACTTTTGTAATATGTCTACCAGACCTAGAAATTCCTGACTTCTAACTGGGGGTTATTGAGGAATATTATTAAGATTGTCAAGCGTTTAATCGGATTCAATATTAACTTGGTGTTGGGTATCAGCTGCAAATGATTTCTCCATATAGCTGCAATAATGTTGTTGTGGCTGTTTATCCTGCATATACCACCTTTATCATGAATCAAGGATAGGAAGTGCACTGACAGCTAATTGGCACACTCAGGCACAAAAAAGAACTGCTCAAAAATAGAATGAGTGCTCCTAAATAGAACAAACTCAAAGCAGTGTGTATGACGAGCACTAACAAATGCTGGTGAGAGGTGTCAAGATTGCAGCCTAATGTCAGGGTTCAAACAATGATTCGAAACCATGGAAACATCCTAACACAGAGATTGAAGACGGAGCAACTCAGCTGAACAGGAATTCCTCCCAGTTTGCAGCAAAATCTCTCTCAAGGTTCACTTTGTGCACAATCTGACTTTGATGTTTCAATGAAAAATTGGATTATGTAATCACGATTGCCACATAGTTTGAAGTGTTGGGATGATAATTGAAATTCTAACAAGGTTGAAGCCTAAGAATTGGATTTTCCCTTCGCTGACATTAGTATCACACTATTGAGTTGTAACTGTGGGTACCGTTCTGACCTCTGAGGCAGGGCTTGATTGGCTTGCTGGGCTTAAGTTGAGATCTGGGGTGAATTAGGAAGGAGGCGTGTGGTAGTCAATATGAGACAGCGCAGTTCATGTGAAACTGGGATGAGGGAGGAGGTAGAGAGGCTTCAAAAAAAAGAGTTTTGCAGCCAGTTTCAACTTGGCAAATGGAGTATCTTACAATGTCATATCGTCTCCAACGGGCAACTGAGAGCTAAATATGGTGACTCATGATAACTCTAGCATTATTTTATTGTTTGCTGTTACGAAGTTCAAGAAAGTACCTATTAATTAATATAGGCTTGCTAACACAATTGTAACCCGGGGAAAAAAGATGCAATAGTAGCACAGTTATGAAATTTGCTGACTAATAGGAAAGAGAATGGAGTGAAGACGATGAATGAGTGCAGTGATTGGAATCAGGGCCAGGTGGATCTCACTCACTATGAGATCATTAATTGGGTTTGAAATTTTGCACGATTCTTAAGTCAGTCATTGGGAATTCAAATACCTTTTTTAAAACTTTGTTGATCCCTGTGGAGATCATAATAACATAATCCAGTTGACAAATCGCTGCTTTAATTGTAACTAATAATCCATTGGAAACCTATTATGAATTCTCTAATGTGACTGATAACCTCCATGCTGCATGCATATATGTTACAGCATGATCTCTATAGGGTTACAGGATTTATAGGAAATAGGCCATTGTCACTTCCAGCTTACAATACAATCATGAGTTGCCTTTTCATCACAATCAGACAATTCATCAACTCATCAGTTTCTGTCCCAATTATTTAACAACCTTTCCAATCTCACTTAGTTGTCCCCCACCCAAGGTGTTCGACTCCCCATGAACTTTCTGAGGGACTTCTAGTCTCCCTAACCTCTGCCCACTCTGCCAGCCCCCAGCCTCCAATCTCATCACCAAGGTTTCCAATACCGTTTCCCTTATCTCATGACCTCAGGTACGCGAGACTTGTGATGTCTTGTCAACTGAACTGACATCTGGGACAGATGGCTCTCGATGACATTGCGCTAACTCCACTAAAACTCCACAGCCTGCAGGAAAACACTGATTTCTTGAATTCCCATATGCTGTGCTCTCTCCCACTCTTAACAGATCAAAATGCTCAATCTTCTTCATCACTGAAAAACCTCCTGCTTTTCCCAATCTGCATTCAATCTTTTCTTTCTCCAAAACTGTCTATCCAAGAGCTATACTTGATTTATGACGGTTGTGACCAGAGCCTGCTTGAGTCATAGAGTTTCTTATGGTTCAGAAAGCTGTCATATGGTCCATTGAGAAAGTGAGGACTGCAGATGCTGGAGATCAGAGCTGAAAATGTGTTGCTGGAAAAGCGCAGCAGGTCAGGTAGCATCCAAGGAACAGGAGAATCGACATTTTGGGCATAAGCCCTTCTTCAGGGCTTGATCGTATTGTAAGCTGGAAGTGGCAATGGCCTATTTCCTATAAATCCTGTAACCCTATAGAGATCATGCTGTAACATATATGCATGCAGCATGGAGGTTATCAATCATATTAGAGAATTCATAATAGGTTTCCAATGGATTATTAGTTGCAATTAAAGCAGCGATTTGTCAACTGGATTATGTTGTTATGATCTCCACAGGGATCAACAAATTTTTAAAAAAGGTACTTGAATCATGCAAAATTTCAAACCCAATTCCTGAAGAAGGGCTTATGCCCAAAATGTCGATTGTCCTGCTCCTTGGATGCTGCACTTTTCCAGCAACACACTTTCAGATATGGTCCATTGAACCTGGGATTCTGGCTCACCTGGGAATTTGAGATGCCTACACTTCCATTACTTTGTAAGAAAGCAAAGTACCTGATATTGTTCACTTATGAATGGTATTAAAATGGTGAAGGAAGTAGACTAAGATATGGAGAGCTCAGTTGACTCGGTGCTTAATATGTCCAATGTTGTACTGCAGAAAAAAATATGCAATGCATCTCCTAGAAACTTACTGCCCCTCACAGGGTGCTGGCACTTTGAACTGGACATTGACTGTGAGTAATAGTGTAACATAGGCAGCACCCAATCACCAGTCCATTGTATATCTCCTGTGACTTTTCTTTCCATTAATTTTAGTGAGAGTGATGAGAATGTAGGACTTGGCTCTACGAAGGGTAGTTGAAGTAAATCACCTTGAAACGTTTAAGGGGAAGCTAGATAACCACATGAACAATCAAAGCAGGTAAAGTTAACTGAAGTAGAGTGGGAGAAGTCTCCTACATAACTTAAACACCAACATGAAGTAATTGGAACAAATGGCTTTTCTCTGTGCGGCACCTTCCGTGTAATGGGGAGTTGCTCGATAGTCTGTTTCTGGCTATGACCAGCAACCACTTTGTAACAGTGGAGACAGCAAAATTACACAGTTGGCAGACCAACTAACGGTATTAAATCTTGGCTCAAAATTATAACCAAAAATTGCAATTTACAGGTAAAATGTATGGATAAGAAGTGTTCACTTCACATGAAACTTTGACCAATATCCAGAAAAGAATACTATCTCATAGTTGAGGAAATCTTGGTCAAAATCCAGAAAGGTTCTTTTTGGTGCAGGTATCGGCAAAGTGCCTCGTTTTAACTTGTGCAGCAGTGAATTAACACATACTTCAAGGTGTAACTTTATTCTGCTTTTATTGAGGTGTTGATGTGGTTGGGTGGAGGAAGCAAGATCCCCATAAGCTTCAATCGTTACTTTGTTCTTAATTATCACCAGATGAAAAGCATCACAAATTAGACTTAAAAGAGAAGGGGAAAGCAGTAATAATGATAGCTGGCAGTGGAGTCTGTTAATGATCGTTATTAATAAAACCTCAAAGTGCTGGAAAAACTCAACAGGTCTAACAGCATCCACAGAAAGAGAAAATGTATGATCACTTGTAGTGTTTTGTACGTAAGTGGCTGTTTTGCACAGATACCCGAGCAGAAGCCACAGCAGTTAGAGAATATATTGGAGGTTTTAAAATCAAAGTGGATTAGAAAAGGAAAACTTAAGAGCGTATGGGGAATACCAGGGAAGCGGGTTGGGAATGAGAGCTGATGCAAATACTATGAGCCTCTTTTCTGGAGTAATTTTTCAAAATCTAGTCAGTAAAATCATTCGGACTAAACAGGTAAACACATGCAGTTGACATTCAGTGCTGTTATTGGTAATCTCCTGAATTCCATGCTACATAGACTGCAACCGAGCAAACACTTCGAAATCCTTTGTCCCATTTTTCTTTATGTCTGGCCAATCTCCAAAAACTCAAACTGCTCACCAAAACCTTCATTTAGGATCATTGTTTTATTTAACATTCAATCCAAATCATCACAGCAAGATTTACAACGCTCCATAGTGTGTACAGAGAAAATGTTCCATGCACTCACTGCGTGAAGAAATGTTCCACTAACACCCCCCACCATCCCCGTGTACAGGTGAATGTCCCATTGTCCTTTGGTGTACAGAGCAATGTTCCACTGCCCCTGTGTGTACAGGAGAATGTCCCACTGTCCTCCTGTGTACAGGAGAATGTCCCACTGTCCTCCTGTGTACAGGGGAATGTCCCACTGTATACAGGGGAATGTCCCACTGTCCTCCTGTGTACAGGAGAATGTCCCACTGTCCTCCAGTGTTCAGGGAATGTCCCACTGTCCTCCTGTGTACAGGGGAATGTCCCACTGCATACAGGGGAATGTCCCACTGTCCCTCTGTGTAGAGTGCAATGTCCCACTGTCCCCCTGTATACAGGAGAATGTCCCACTGCCCCTCTGTGTACAGGGGAATGCCCCACTGTCCCTCTGTATTCAGGGGAATGTCCCACTGTCCCTCTACTGTCCTCCTGTGTACAGGAGAATGTCCGACTGTCCCCCAGTGTTCAGGGGAATGTCCCACTGTCTCTCTGTGTACAGGAGAATGTCCCACTGTCCCACTGCATACAGGGGAATGTTTCACTGTCCCTCTGTGTAGAGTGCAATGTCCCACTGTCCCCCTGTATACAGGGCAATATCCCACTGCCCCTCTGTGTACGGGGAATGTCCCACTATCCCCCTGTATACAGGAGAATGTCCCACTGCCCCTCTGTGTACAGGGGAATGTCCCACTGTCCCCCTGTATTCAGGGGAATGTCCCACTGCCCCTCTGTGTACAGGGGAATGTCCCACTGTCCCCCTGTATACAGGAGAATGTCCCACTGCCCCTCTGTGTACGGGGAATGTCCCACTGTCCCCCTGTATACAGGAGAATGTCCCACTGCCCCTCTGTGTACAGGGGAATGTCCCACTGTCCCCCTGTATTCAGGGGAATGTCCCACTGCCTCTCTGTGTACAGGGGAATATCCCACTGCCCCTCTGTGTACGGGGAATGTCCCACTGTCCCCCTGTATACAGGAGAATGTCCCATTGCCCCTTTGTGTACAGGAGAAAGTTCCACTGCCCCACTGTATACAGGGGAATGTCCCACTGCCCCTCTGTGTACAGGAGAATGTCCCACTGCCCCTCTGTGTACAGGAGAATGTCCCATTGCCCCTCTGTGTACAGGGGAATGTTCCATTGCCCCTCTGTGTACAGGAGAATGTCCCATTGCCCCTCTGTGTACAGGAGAAAGTGTATACAGGAGAATGTCCCACTGCCCCTCTGTGTACAGGGGAATGTTCCATTGCCCCTCTGTGTACAGGAGAATGTCCCATTGCCCCTCTGTGTACAGGAGAAAGTTCCACTGCTCCACTGTGTACAGGGGAATGTTCCACTGCCCCTCTGTGTACAGGAGAAAGTTCCACTGCCCCACTGTGCACAGGGAATGTTCCACTGTCTCTCTGTGTACAGTGCAATGTCCCATTATTCCCCAGTATACAGGGCAATATCCTCACTGCCTCTCTGTGTACAGGAAAATGTCCCTCTGTGTACATGGGAATGTCCCACTGTCCCCCTGTGTACGGGGAATGTCCCACTGCCCCTCTGTGTATAGAGCAATGTTCCACTGCCCCTCTGTGTACAGGGGAATATCCCATTGCCCCTCTGTGTACATGAGAATGTCCCACTGTCCCTCTGTGTACAGGACAATGTCCCACTGCCCCTCTGTGTACAGAGGAATGTCCCACTGCCCCTCTGTGAACAGGGGGATGTCCCACTGTCCCCCGTGGACATGGTAATGTCCCACTGCCCCTCTGTGTACGTGGGAAACACTTCAATCTTCCTCGTCCTCACTTCCTTTCACACCAGGCCACCCAAATAATGGGTTTCTGAATCTGGTTAGATTTCTAATTATTGAATATTTAATATTCTATTTTCCGAAGCAAATATTTTTGAAAGTACGGTGGTTACGTCAGAGAGATGACCAGTTTGTGACGCTGTATTAACTGATACAATTGGACAAATCTCACTCATTTCCTGCCTAGGTAACATTTCTATGTCTCAAACTTATGTGACATAACTATGTCAGCCGCCTAGTTCAGTATCAATCTGTGTACTCTGACTATCTGCTCTTTTTTAATGGAGCACTGCAGTGGTTTACTTTTATAAACCTTGGATGTGAGCATTAGCTGACTCAGGTGATTTAATGTCTCAGATGAAGATAATTAATGTACTATCGCCAGGTTTGTGGATGTCACAAAGAATAGGTGGGATGGCAAGTGGTGAGGATGAGACAAAGAATCTACTGATGGGATATAGGCAAGTTCAATGAATGGGCAAAAACTTTGCAGGTTGGCGAAAGAACAGAGCAGCTGGATATTATTTAAATGGGAAAGACTGCAGATGGGATTTGGGATTTTTATTCCATGAATCACAAAACGCTGGTATGCAAGTTCCAGTGAGTAATATGGAAGACAAATGACATGTTGTCCTTTATTTCAAAGGGAATGGAGTATAAATGGAGGAAAGCTTTACTAAAACTATAAAAGCTGGAATACTGTGAACAGTTTTGAATCCCTTGTCTAAGAAAAGATATAATGGCACTAGAGCAGTCTATTGAAAGTTCATTAGGGTTGACACTAGATATGGAGGGACTGTCTTGTGGAGAGATATTAAGTTGATTGGATCTATACTCATTGGATTTTTGAAGAATGAGAGGAGGACTTATGCAATCATATAAGATTCTTAGGATGCTTGTCAGAGTAGACGCAGAGAGCTTGTTTCCCCATGTTGGAGAGTCTAGGACCAGAGGGCATAATCTCAGAGTAAATGTTTCACATAAACTAAAGGTTAAGGGCTGTTCTGGTTGGTTCACTAAGGGTATTCAAGGATGAGATACCCTAACTGTCACCTGAATGAAAACATTTTCTAATATTACCCTTGCATTTTCTTGCAAATCACTTTAAATCTATTCCCTCTCATTCTTGTTGCTTTTACAGGTTGGAATAGTTTCTCCCTATCCAGCCTACTCATGATTTTGAAAACCTCTATCAGAATTTCACGTAGCCTTCTTATCTCCAAGGAGGAAAATCCCAACTTCTTTGATCTATCCTCATAACTGAATTTTCTCATCTCTGGACTCATGCTTTTGAACCGTTTCTGTATTGTCAACAATGTGTTTACGTCCTTCATATAATGTGGCACCCATAACTGTATCACAATATTCCAGCTGAGGTCTAACTTGTATTATGTATGTCAGGGTCATCACTGGAGTATCTCCCAACTTTCAGGAAATTGTAATAATTTAAATACTCTATTCAAACTATGTTACTTGTTATTTGTTATTCCACTCTCAAGTCTATGTAGATGAAGTTAATATTTTTTCAGTTACTTGAGAATGTATAACATTTATAAAATTATAAAATTATAAAATTTATAACATTTTCAGAGATCAGCATTAAAATCCTACAATTTAGTTTAGGACACATGTGGTTTAGTATAATGTACATTCTGAAAATAATGCATATTCTGGGTTTCAAAATATTTTGCAACGTTGCCATTGTGATATATGCTCTATGCCTGTCGTCCTTTGAGAACCAGAGTTTTCTCCTGTGCTTTAGTACAGCCAAGCTTTTAAAGGACATTTTAGCTGACTGGAATGCTTCTTGATGCTGCCTGATCTGGTTTCTGTTAACACTCATTGCCAAAGGGTCTATTTTCACTTTCTGTCAATTACAGTAACTCTGCAATTAAATTCCGAGCCAGTTTGCACTGATTTTCATTCAGAACCTCTCGTTAATGTCAATGTGAATAAACTTGATTGAAATTCTGGGCTGCCTGGATGTTTAGAGAGATGGAAAGGGACAGAGAAAGACAGAAGGAAAGATGAAGAGGCAGAAAGAACTGCAATTTTAAAAAAATGTAAGCAGAAGTGAATAATGGAAAGTGAGAGTTTGTCAGGAGGCTGGAGGGAAAAGGGGAGTAACAACAGGCTGGAGACAGATGAGAAATTAGGAGAGACTGGAGAATCAGTTATTCATCTCACCAGAGAAAAGACTAAAAGGTGATTTGATAGATGTGTTTCAAATCCTGCAAGGTTTAGAAAAGATTGTTGGAGATAAAGGACATAATATTGAATAGCATGTTGAATGGCACCACCTTGCTTTCCTGCAAGGCTATGTTTATTGTAAAAGTGAAGTAACTCGCATGCATGTGCAGGAACACAGGATTGCAGTGTGACATTACCACCCAGCAATGGAGCAGCAGCAACTGCCTATAACTAACATGGCGCTGCCAATTTAATCTCACTGGGATTCTACACCCTTCCCCTGCTTATAAACACTGTCAAGGAAGATGACTAATTGAACCTTCCCTTCCGTCTGTGCAGCACTTTTGTCGTGCCATGACAGGGGAGCTATGAGAGAGCACGAGAAATGACCAAAGCAGCATTGGAAATTGATTGACACTTTTAAAAACTAATTACAGTGAAATAAAAGTTGGATAGTCTGTACGTGGGCTAGCACTGATATCACCACACACAGAACATGATGTTACTGCACATGGGACATGATGACACCACTGCACACACAATGTGATGACATCATTGCACATGGAACCTGATGATATCACTGCACACAGAATGTGATGACATCATTACGCGTAGAACTCAGATAAATCTTGAAGCCTGTCACAGTCAGCTGACATCACTGGCTATGTCTGAGCATGCACTGAGAATGCCATTTGCCATTCTGTTTAGTGTTCTTCAAGGACAGGTGTGCATCCAGCTTCATTCTCCCGTGTGGGAATGTGGTAAGAAAATAATTAAAGAAGTTAAGATTATGAATTTGTACTAAATGTAAATTGAATGGTTGCTTGCAAGTGTACAGTTTTATAGAAATAATTAATATTTGACCCTACTGTTATGGATTAAAGGACATTACATGTTGGTTTCTTATGAGATATGGTTGGGCATTAGCATCTATTAATGAGTGAACTTGGTTCACTAAAACCAGTTCACTTAAAATTAACTTCAGGATCTTCTATTTACTACAATTAAATTTTTTGTGGCCTTATGTAGATAAGACTCATTAAGCAGAATCTCACTTAACAGCTGAATAATGCATGCAATCATTCCTATTCTAATTATGTAACAGTTTTCCATTTGATTTGTGATGATCACAGTCTTTATTTCTGTTGGAAACTGTGAAGAACTTAACTCAATTTTTACACGATCTTGCCTTGAAAATCTCCAATCTGGAAGAAGAGGACAGATGCTTCATTTTTTGCACAGAATCTTACATTCCAATTACTCTGCTGGTTCAAGGGACAGAAAGTGCATGTTTATTACATGGGCAGCAACCATGCGTTCGAAATGATGACACATGCCATTATCAGTCCCTTAAATAATACATCAGTTTGAGTTTTCATCTCTGTCAGCATTCTATTATTGATTGAATGATGATATGAATATTTGCTCAAATGTTTTAAGTAAGGACAGAAACTGCCCACATGCTCAATTCCATTTGAATTAATTTTTTGATGCAGGTTTAATAACTTAAGTATTGAATTTTTAAATGCCATAATCGGCTTTGTTGGACTATTCAACTCTGTCTCACATCATTCACTGACCTCATATTGGAAGAGTACTGGATATGTGATTACCATTTACACTGGCATCAACACAGACGCTTAAATGTCATTCCCTCCCAGGTCACAACTTGTGCTGAAGATTCTCATTCCAAAGAAGACAAGCTAATCCATTTATTTTCAGAATGGTACATGTCAGGATCATTGCAATTATTTTTAGTCAGAAAAATCACGGGGATTGTTTCTCTAGCAGATTTATTGCTGTCGTTATTAGCCACCAGTGTGAGGTTATCCACTTTGGCAACAGGAAGGCAGATTATTAACGGAATGGCAATAAGATTGGGAAAGAGGGGGTTGCAACAAAACCTGGATACCCTTCAACACCAGCTGCTAAAGGGTTAGCATGCAGCTGCTGCAGGCAGTGAAGAGGTCTAATGGTATGTTTGCTTTCATAGTGAGAGCATTTGAGTACAGGAACAGATGTATCTGATTGCATTTTGTACAGGGCCTTGTTGAGACCACACCTGCAGTATTATATGCAGTTTTGGTCTCCTCTGAGGAAAGATATTCTGGCTATTGAAGAAGTGCAATGAAAATTTACCAGATTGATTCCTGGGTTGGCAGGACTGACGTATGAAGAGAAATTGGATTGGTTTGGACTATCTTCACTGGAGTTTAGAAGAACAAGTGGAAATCTCATAGAAAACTATAAACTTCTAGCAGGGGTAACAGGAAAAATGTTTCCAATGACTGGGGGGTCCAGAACCAAGGGCTGCGGTCTAAGGATATGGGCTGGGCCATTTAAGACTATAATTAGGAGAAATTTCTTCACTCAGAGAATGGTGAGCTCATGGAATTCACTACTGCAGAGAGCGGGTAAGGTCAAAACATTGAATGTCTTCATGAAGGAGTTAGGTATAGTTTGGGGGTTGATTGGTTCAAGTTAGCTGGCTGGTTGGTTTGCAATAGAGTGATTCCAGAATGGGTTTAATTCTGGCATCGGCTGAGGTTACCACAGAAGGCTGTCCTGTTCAACCCCGCCTCTTGCCTGAGATGTGGTGACCCTCAAGTTAAACCGTCACCCAGCCGTCTCTCTCTGTCTGTCTGTCTCTCTGTCTGTCTGTCTGTCTGTCTCTCTCTCTCTCTCTCTCTCCCCCTCTCCCTCTCTGTCTAAGAGAGAGCAGCCCTTTGGTCTTGTAAGACTATGGTGACTTTACCTTTAAGGTATAGTTCTTAAGGCTCAGGGGATCAAAGGATATGGGGCGAAAACAGAACAAGATACTGAGTTAGATGATCAGCTATGATCATATTGAATGGCAGAGCAGGATTGAAAAGCTGAATGGCCTCCTCCTGTTCTTAGTTTCTATTTTTCTATATAAGCCCTCAACATTTTCAGTCATTACTTTGAAATGGCACAATTATCAAACACACCAACATTTTGCTGACCGAACTTATTTGCCTTCCTACTCCTTAGTTATCTCCCTATCTCTACTGATTGCTATTTCTACTCGACAAGTATTGCTCCAAGGGGAACAACTCTACTCATTCACTGATCCATTGATCTTTCTTCACACGTAAGGCTGGATATTGAATAAAAACAGAAAGAACTGCGGATGCTGGAAATCAGAAACGGAAACAGAAATTGCTGGAAAGGCTCAGCAGGTCTGATAACATCTGTGCAGAAAAATCAGAGTTAATATTTCTGGTTGAGTGACCGTTTTTCAGTATTGGATATTGAATGTTGTAGCTCCTTAATACATGCATACCACAGGTCAACATAATTTGATTTTCAAGAGTTCCTCTTGAGATTTTCATGATTGCCATATTTTGAATTTCAAGGCTAGTTTTTGTTTTTGGGGACTCCCTTTTCATTCTTATTAACCCCTTCATGAGATGATACAATCATGTAATAACATTACCTTTTGTTTATTTCTGTTGATGCATGGAAGCAGAATGTAACAATATTCTCAGTAATCATCATTGCTCTGTTACATTGGACGCCACAACACAAGGAACACATTAATTTCAAGATGCCGCAGCATTTAAATTGGCACGGGATAACAGCCACAAGTCAACAACAAATTATTTTTGGAACAATAACTGACACACATTCGAATTCATGAGAAGCCAGCATTATTAACTTGTTTTCCACGGACTGGGGAAGTGACAGCTAAATATTTATAAGTTTGTCTCATACAGTCAATGCATTTCAACGTTAAAAATCACACAACATCAGGTTATAGTCCAACAGGTTTATTTGGAAGCACTAGCTTTCACAGGCTAGAAGCACTAGCTCCTTTATCAGGCGGTTGTGGAGTTTAAGATTGTAAGACACAGAATTTATAGCAAAATTTTACAGTGTGATGCAACTGAAATGATATATTGAAAAAGACCTGCGTTGTTTGTTAAGTCTCTCATCTTTTAGAATGACTATATTGGTTTCGGTTCTTTCATATATAAATCCCAAAACCTTTTTTAAAGTTACATCCTCAAATAAGCTTTAACAATAGGTGCTTCGTCACCTTAGGTAATGCGTTGAAGGTGTGAAGTTAAAGTCTGTCCGTCTGTGTCCCTGACATTCAGTCTTGGACCTTTGGGTGACCATCCTCCAAGTCGGACTTCAGGACAGGCAACAAAGCAAAGTGGCCAAGCAGAGGCTGATAGCCAAGTTCAGTACCCATGGAGATGACCTCAACCGGGACCTTGGGTTCATTGTCACACTACAGGTGACCCCACTGCACTATACACATTCTCTCTCTCACACACACACAACACACACACACACGCACATACCCTTTCTCATACACGAGTTCTCTCTCATACGCTCACACATACACACACCCCACACTCACACCCACACACGCACCCTCTCACAGATTATACCCCTTTACACTCCACACATGCACATACACACACTCTCTCACAGACACTCTCAACCCTCACACACGCACCCACATGTACGCACACACATATACATGTGTGAGGTGAATTTGTACTTGCAGAATTACATTTTATTTTGCTTAAAAACTGCATGAACCTATGTAAATCCCTTTTTTAGAAATAGAATCAGTCCGAACATTGGGACACAGACAGACAGGCTTTAACCTCTCATCTTCAATGCATTATCTGAGCTGACATGGCACCTATTGTTAAAGTTCACTTGAGAATGTTTTTGGGATTTACATATGAAAGAACTGAAACCAACATGCCCATTCTAAAAGATGAGAGACTTAACAAACAACCCAGTCTTTTTCAATATATCATTTCAGTTGCATCACACTGTAAACTTTTGCTATAAATTCTGTGTCTTATGATCTTATACTCCACAATTGCCTGATAAAGGAGCAGCACTCCGAAAGCAAGTGCTTCCAAATAAACCTGTTGGACTATAACCTGGTGTTGTGTGATTTTGAACTTTGTGCACCCCAGTCCAACACCAGCACCTCCAAATCAATGCATTTCAAGTAAATCATAGTATTTGAAATGTAATAGTACATGAAAATAAATCTTTATGAAAATGAACTGTTCAGTAGTAGATTATCCAATTGACAATTGGACAGTCCATTACATTATTCCTTTGTTGAAAGATTCAAAACTGCTGCTCACATACACCTTGCAGCTCTCTCCCCCATCTGTGTCATTCCTTTCCTCCTTTGCTGCCCCTCTTTCCCACTCCGCAGGTCCTCTCCCATCTCCCACACATTGTGAGCCTCTCACTCTGTGCTTACCCTCTTTCCTTCTGCTGTCCATCTATCCCCTTGCAGCCTCTTCCACCTTCCAGTAGCTGATCACCCCCTCTTTTGCTGCTGATCTCCTCCTTTTGCTGTCCTGCCTCGGAAAATTTTGCCTGATGTATACACAGGAATTATATTCTGATACTATTTTCCCATGGCCTAAACAAAGCTGCTGCAATTGTTTAAAGTGAAGAGAGAAAAGGTTAAGATGTTTGAAAAATACCATTCATTATTATGTCTGTCATCCCCATAACTACTTGGTTGACCACTTTGTAGCTGCTATTGTTTTCGACATGATTGTCTGTTGAGTGTTAAACAACAGCCATTTGCAAATTATTCCAATTAATGATCAGAAATGCTCCTGTTGATAGCTGAGATTTCTCATTGGCAGTGGAAGGTTACATCAAAGAGATTTTAGCAAAACTCAGTATTTGTATTGTATTTAATTTAGTTTGCTATTTGCTTTGTTAATGATAGTAACCCAATTTGTGTAAGAGGAAACTCGGTCAGTTTTAGCAATGCTGTGATAGGGTAGGTTATCCTTCTCTGGGAGTACTTTGTAAATGAAACTCTGATTGATGTGACGATTACTGCTTTGGTTTGGCTGTAGACAAGGCAGGTTTCAGTAGTTTCCGTTGGTTTGTTGTGGTTGTGAGTGTTCAGCACAAAACTGTTAATAATTCAGCATCAGTTTGCCCCAAATGGATTTCTCAGTCACAATGTTTGTGCTGTTCTGAAGCTAATATGAAAGTAAATTGTTGGCAGCATCTGGCCTGGTTAGATAGGTGCTGAATAATTACATCATGTCATAAAGTATGATAAATCTTCAGTATTTCAACTTAATGCAAAACTGAATCAAAGATAAAATATTAATACATGAATTCCCATTGATGAGTTATTTAATGTTCACATTGGCTGAGTCACACTAAGCATTGGGATTATGGTTTCAGGTGTGCTTTGTGCGGGGGCTGACATTGTATCACATAATCTGACTGCCGCCATTTCAGAGTACCCTCTCTCACTCCCTGACCCTCCAGCTCACTGCTTTAATCATAGAACGTACAGCACAGAAACAGACCCTTCGATCCAACTCGTCCAAGCCGACCAGATATCCCAAACCAATCTAGATCCACCTGCCAGCACCCGGCCCATATTCCTCCAAAACCTTCCTATTCATATGCCCATCCAGATGCCTTTTAAATGTTGCAATCGTATCAGCCTCCACCACTTCCTCTGGCAGCTCATTCCATACATGTACCACCCTCTGTGTGAAAAAAATGTCCCTTAGGTCTCTTTTACATCTTTTCCCTCCCACCCTAGACCTATGCCCCCTGGTTCCTGACCCTTCTACTCACAGCAACTCTAGTCCCCTCCCTCACTTCCGCTCTCTTTCCATCCCTCTACCAAACACTCCTCATGATTCTACAAACAGCTGTTTGTTGCACAGCTTGACTGAGAATGATCTATAACTTGTCAAACGAGTGATGTTCTCAACCTCCTTGTAACCTGTGGGCCCAGCTGCTACTTCACACTGTATAGAATAGATGGAATTTAATGCTGGCCCTTCGATGGGTTTGGCGATGGGAGGGCGTTTCATTGGGTTGGAGGATGGAGCCTGGAGGACCCTGCTGCCCTCTTGTCCATGCCTCAACAAAGTCCCTGGCGAGAAGGCAATAGAGAAAGCTTGCTGTGCAGGGTGTGCGGCAAGGAAACGTACGTGTGATTAAGCGATCCCAGGGAGGGGTTCTTGATCAAAGGCACTCAGTGCCTGATTGAAATACTGGCACCACTGGGGGTAAGACTCATTGAGCACCAATCCCTTGCCCTTGCTGCTTATACCCCTCCATCTTCACCGGACGGTACGCCCCATCCCACCAAGCCCCACCTGCCATCTTTCAGTATTGGTCTGGCATTAAGGGATGATCCTGAGCCCTGGGTGGCTGCACTCCTGGCATTGCCTCATGGGTGTTACTTTCAGTAGAGTTGTCAGCTCCTGATCAGCTGGCACCTCTTGGGCACTGCTTTTCGGCTCCAGTGTCCTTGACCCTGAGCAAAGCTCACTGGAAATGATGTGGTGGACCTGCCCTAAAAGAGATGATTCATAACAAGCAAGTCATGAGTCTTTGGAACTCACTTGCACAAAGAGTGGTGGAGGCAGGATCATTAGATACTTATAAGGCAGAGATAGACAGGTTCCCCATGAACAAGGGTGCCAATGGTTATCTGGGGTAGATGGAAATGTAGATTTGAGGCCTCAATCAGACCAGCCATGATCTTTTCAATGGCAGAGCAGCCTTGAGGGTGGGGGGTTAACTCATACATTTGATTGTGGGGGCCAATTCTGTGTCAAACATCATCAGATGTGGTTCCCACCCTGGCATAACAAGCCACAGTCTCTGCAGAGGAAGACAGATGGTCTGAGAAGCTGCACTCAGTGCTATTCATTTCTGCTCCCCTCTTCCGGTGCCTTTTTGTATCTCACTTCTTTGTTCCCTTTCAAGTCACAGTCACTTCAACTTGGACAGCTGGCATCCTTCCTTCATTAACTTTGGGCCAAACGTTAAAGCAATTTCATCACACCAACTCCACATGGTTAAGATGTTTCATCATCACCTTCTCAAGAGTGATTATAGGTGGGCAACAAATTCTGACTTTGCCAGCAATGCCCGCATCCTGAAAATTAATTTAGAAAATCATAGCATTGAGCTTGTTGCTTTGGTAATGTAAAGCACTGTCCTTTCATTACTCAGATCTGGATAATGTGAAGGCTTTTTGTTTAACTGTTGAACCAATCTTGTTTGTTTGTGGAGTCATATGTGAATCACTTCATGGTCTGAATCATTTCGGTGATTGCGTTTAGTACAGTAAGTCATTCTTTCTTTTAACTTTTATTTTGAATAACATTGCAATTAAATAGAAGTTAGGATTTTAAGATACAAAGACAGGAGGAATAGAGCCATCTGCAGAACAGATTATTCTGCAGCATATACTGCACAAGGATTGCAAACTCAATGGGATTGCACTGGAATATATCCAGGAATTGAAAATTATTCTCCAGGAGTCTGCTGCAAGCAGCCCATCAGCAAAACCGTCACCACATTAAAGAAAAGTGGATCTTTCTATAAATTCTTTAAGCAATTTTGTTTTTGTCAGTTATAAAAAAGAAATTGGCGATGGTTAAAATCAGTGGTTGAAAAACCTCTGCTTGACTCTTAAATCCGGAGTTATCCAATCAGATAATGAGGGGGCTGTTGGTCTCCCAGTTAGTAGGAGAAGACAATGTGCCAGGTAGACAGACAGTCAGGGTGGCCAATGCTGGGGGAGTCAAAGTGGAGCAGAGAAATCTCATGTTCTCTGGAATATCTGTAGCTGTTTACTCTGCAAACACAGAGATTTTGCAGCATAAGCTATTAAAGTCAACCATTATGGCAAACGTCAAGTATTTTACTTCACTAAATGATGTGTTTTATATGCTTCCTATATTTTCAGTTTGAGCAGACTGAAAGTTCTGGAAGCAGAGGTTTCCTAAAATCCTGAGGCCAAAGAAAATCCTTTCAAAGTGAATGTCCTTGGTGGGATTAATTTTACACTATCTGGTACTTAAAGAACATGAAAGCTCCAGCAGCAGGCTTCACCATTTATCCTGTACTCATCTCCATATATGTTTAAATGGAAAAGGTATCCCTGAGCAGCAGGATGTGTGATTCTGAGGTTGTAGCTAATGAACATTTTTAGAATACAGTAGGGAGTCTCATGCTACATTTGATTTGAATCTGTACAAAGGCACAACTGAGATCACTGTTCCCACTCCAACATCAGAATACCAGTGCCCAGGAATACAAATGACCAACAATTTGAAATCTAAACTGGGCGATCTGAGTAACACCATAACTCTATGCTATGTGGCAGATTGTTGAGTTGAAACAGTAAGGAGCTCCTGCTTGTAAGAAAGGAGTTTGCCACCACACAGAAGACCAAACCATGGTGTAATTCATTCCTGGACTCATTGTGGGCATTCCCTATCATTGGACCACTGCTGTCTGTGATCATCTTCACAGCTTACATGGTGTTAAGGGAGAATGGAAAGGAATTTCTTATCCTTGATGAAATAAGATTAAAAAAGAAAAGTGAAATCCTGATTGACAAAGGCCAAATTTCCCTTTAGCTTTGTGTTGACTGTTGCTGGCCCACAATATTTTTGAACAAGTTGCACAGACAGCTAATAACTCAAATAACTGAAGATTTAATAGAAATCTTATAAGTTATGGCTGTGACTAAGAAGGTATTAAATTGTAAAGATAGTGTGACTCCTTCTCTTGATAGTCTCCTTCTGAGGTCCCCAGCATCATAGATGTTAGTTTTCAGCTAATTTGATTTAGTCCACGTGATATTAAGAGATAGCTAAAAGCTTTGGGTATGGTCCAGGCAATGATACTGAAGAATTGTGCTTCAGAACTAATGGCATCCTGAGCCAATCTGTCCCATCAGTTACAACAATAGCATTTATTCAACAATGTGGAAAATTGCCCAGGTATGTCCTGTATGTATTTAGTAGGATGAATCCAACCTGACTAATTACCACACTCTCAGGCTACTCACCATTATCGTATCCAACTGATTGCACCCACCCAACCTGCATTTGCAAACATCCAAATTTAAATGTGATTTTGCTGGATAATCCTGTGTGTGGAGAATTATGTTCACAACCAATTTAGGATAGTCATTCGAGCTTGCAGCTGGTGTACATGCCTATACTGGAAGTTATGCATATGAATACAGGGGATCTTTTTCTTTGCAGACAGAAAGAACATATTATCACGCTGTGCCTGTTTCAACTCCAACAAAATAGGTGACAGCCACTCACTGGTTCATTTCTCAGTATAAAACCATAAACAATCAGAATCATCCTGCCTGTTTGAAATTTTAGCAAAGTCTGGCAGTTAACTGTCAATTATCATTAATGGGTGCAATCTCCATGACAATATCTAAATTATCTTGAAGCCTCCTTGCATTCTACTCACAACTCACAATTCTGCTCAGCTTTGTATCCTCAGCAAACTTGGAAATGTTGTGTTTGGTTCCTGATCCAGGCCATTTATCTATATCGTGAATAGCTGGGTCACAAGAATTAATCCTTGTGTTACATCACTGGTCACTGCCTGCCATTTGGTAAAAGGCCTATTTATTCCATCTCTCTGTTTCCTGTCTGTCAACCAATCCTTGAACCATGTCAATATACTACTCCAAACCTATGTGCTTTAACTCCGCACATTAACCTCTTATGAGTCACCTCCTGAAAATCCAAATATACCACATCCACCAGTCTTACTTGTCTATTCTACTTGTTCTATCCTCAAAAAACTCCAGTAAATTTATTAAGCATGATTTTCCATTCATAAACTGATTCTGGCTTTGTCCAATCCCATTAATGCTTTCCAAATGTGTCACATCTTTTATAATAAAGTTAAAAATCAACAACACCAGATTATAGACCAACAGGGTTATTTGAAAGGACAAGCTTTTGGAGCACGACTGCTTTGTCAGGTAACTAGTGAGGCAGGATCATAGAACACAAACTTTATAATTGATTTTAACATTTTTCCCACCACTGATGTAAAGGAATCAAATTGTAAATAGTGTGACTACTTCTCCTGATAGTGTCCTTCTGATATTTCTGCCTTCTCTCTCCCTTTCTTTTTAAATAGGGTGGTTATATTTGTCATCCTTCAGTCTGTATGCACTGCTGCAGTGTCTATAGAGTTTTAGAAGAGGACCTCTACTACATCCAAAATTTCCAGGGCCATTTCCTTTTGTACTCTGGGATGCAGATTAGCAGGTGCTTACAAGTTGTCAGCCTTTAGCCTCATTACTTTCCCCAGCACCATTTTCTTATTGATAACATTTCTTTCAATTCTACACTCTTACTAGACCCTTGACTCCCGAATATTTCTGAGAGGTTGTTTGTGCCCTCTTCTATGAAGACAGAATCAGAGTAATTCTCCCATTTCCTTGCCATTATAATCTTCGAGCTTCTGAATGTGAGGGACTTACGTTGATCTTTACTAATCTTTTTTTCTCTTCACATATTTATGGAAGCATTTATGGATAACTTCGGTGTTTTCTGCAATTTTACTCACTTTTTTTTCCCCGCTTGATCAAATCAGAAGTATTCTTTTGCTGAATTTTAAAATGCCTACAACCCTCAAGTTTACTGCTTTTTCTGGCAATTTTCTATGTTGCACTTTTGGATCTAAAACTATTGCAAATTTGTTTTGTAAGCCGTATTTGAGCCACCTTTCCTCTTTTATGTTTGTGCCAGGCAGAAATAAATAATTGCTGTAATTCATACATGCTTTCTTTCAATATAAATTTTTGCTGATCCCCCATCAACCCTTTTAGCAAGGCTGCTAAATCCATTCTTGAAAATTTGTACCTCATACCCTCACAGATTGCTTTATTTAGTTTCATTTTTCGATTTGACTACTTCATTCTCCATCTTAATGAAGAATCTTATCATGTTGTAGTTACTAGATTGACAGTTAACAGTTCTTGCTATGCCTCCATGGCCCAGCCTCTTCTCATGCTGCATAATTGAAGTTCTTTTTCTAAGTCTGACTTCTTGTAACCCTGTCCTGATGATTGCAAGATGAAAACGTTTAGATTAGTGTCTCTTTTAAGCAATGTTTATACTTGGTACGACCAAGCAATTAGGAATAATATCCATTGGGTTACAAATGTGATGAACTTCAATATTATATTGAATGGAGCATCTCAAATCCAGAATTTGCTTTCTTTTACTTATTCATGAAATGTGGCTGTTGCGAGCAAGTCCAGCATTTACTGCCCTTGAGAGCTTGGTAATGAGCTATAAACTGCTGTAGTCCATGTGATGATGGTACATCCACAGAGCTGTTAGGCAGGTAATTTCAAGATATTGACCTAGCATCGATGAAGGAAAATATTTCCAAGTCAAGACTTTGCTACCATAAATACTGGATGTCAGTGTCAAGATATATGACATGTTGGCAATGAAGCATCCGTAACCATTTGGGGTAGAAAATTGCAAAGATTCACAACCCTCTGAGTGAAGAAATATCTTGTTTCTATCCTAAATATTCGGTGTCTATGTTTTAGATTTCCAGACCAGCGGAAGTGATCTCTCAGCTTCTGCCCTGTGAAGCCCCTTCAGAATCGTGTATGCATTTAAAGAGTTCACTTCTCATTTCTCAAAACACAAGTGGCCGAAGGCTCAAATTATTTAGCTTCTAATTATAGGACAATCTTCGTGTCCCAAGGGCTTATTTAATGAAACTTCTATATCCCATCTTCAATACAATTATATCCTTTCTTAGAAATGGTGACCAAAACTATGCACTATACTGCAGGTGCAGCCTCACCAAAGTCAGTTACAATTTTAGCAACGCTGCTTCTACGCCACTTACCTTGTGATAAAGGCCAACACATCATGTTCCCTCCCTTCTGCTCACTGTATCTGCATAGTAGTAGTACACCCAAATCCATCAACATTTAAAATATTCATTTCTTTTACTTGCTTTTCTATTATGAGCAGCAAAGTGACGAACCTCATACATCCACACATTATGTTTCACTTGCCACCTTAATGTTTTATATCTTTTTTCAGCATTTTTGTATCTTGTTCCCAGTTTACATTCCCACCTTTGTATGATCAGCAAACTTAGGTGCATTATTTGTGACCTCTTTGTTCAGATCATTAATATAGATTGTAAAGGAAGTAACTGAGTTGATGTTAAAAATGAATGGAAATTAGTCTCTGTACATGAACTCCTGAAATGCTGATTGTAGAGGAGCCCTTTAGAAAGTAAAGAGTCTGTAATTTATACTGTTGGCTCTTGTTCAAGTGGCAGAGTGGAACTGTTAGTGTGTTTTAATGAATTCCCACTGAAAATAATTCTTCCAACGCACCACATGGAAATTGCAGATACCCACCACAGCATTTTATTGAAATCCCACTGATACTGCTGAGTGCTTCCTGAACAGTTTAGACACACTGATTGTCCTCAGTCAAATAAAACAGCAGACCTGGACTCTACATGAGATCCTTCTGAAAGCACCTCATTTCCATTTACCATAGTTTCAGTTGCAGTGTAGTTCAGAATGGAAGGCACCAGTGTTACAGTTTCCAGATTTTCACTCGAGTGGCAGAATATAATTGTGTCCCCATGGGAAGCGCACTAGGAGACAGCTACTCTGTCCGTGCCCTTGGTATATGAGGAGGCACAGATGCCTGCTGCCATGATGTATCATTTGAGCTGACGATCAAATCTGACTTACATAATACACCATTCAAGCTGTTTTCAGTCAGGCGACCTCTGCATTTTGTTCTGGTGTGAAATCCAGACTGAATAGCTTGCTTTAGCTCTTACTCCTTGCTAATACAGATAAAATTGCTCCCGAGTAAAAGAAACAATTAGTGTGTTAATTATGTGCACTAACACTTGTGTTCAGTGGCAGGAAAATACATGAACTTCATCTCTCAATGCATTCCAATAGAACTGTGTAATTTTGACAGTCACATTGAAATGGTAAGGTACAATATAGAGATTCTTGCTGTGGTATTACACTGCATAATGAAGGCTTTGTTTTATACTTGCCTGTTCTCATTTATTCTCATATTTGGTCCACAAACAGGGAAATTGAAAATCCTGCTTATTGCAGGACAACAGTACTTTAAAAAGTGCAGGTGATATGCAGGCATTATGAACCCTGGATGCAATATTTCAAGATTTTATCATCCCTTAAGGTATAAAATACACATTTAAGTTTCAACAAATAGAAGACTCACTGGATTCCCTGAAAGCCTTGAAGCTGAATGGCACCTTTGGCTATGAAACGAGGATAACTCTAAACTGCTGATTCATCACAGAAATGAAAAAAAGAGCAACTGTTATGATCCCACCTGATGGTCAGACCAGACAAGTAAGATCTCAGAGTAAAGATAATGTCACTGTAGTCTCATAGGGCTGCTGTCTTATTAAAGAGATGACTGGTGAGTCAGTTTAACCTGAAGGTCAACATGCCTCAGGTAAGGGGTGAGTTTGAGAAGGTGGGACATACATGGTAACCTCAGTCAGTGTGGGAGTTGACCCCATATTGTTGGCATCACTCTGTTTCACAGGCTAGCCATCCAACCAACTGAGCTAACCAATCCCCAAGTGAAACCTGTCTTAATGGGTAGTACATTAAGATGTCTTAGTCTCATGAGAGAGATGGGAGTGAGTTTAACCTGAGGGTCACCATGTCTCAGCTGCGAGATGAGGTTGAGAAGGTGGAACCTTCTTGGGAACCACAACCAATATGGAAATTGACTCCACACTGTTGGTGTCCCGCTGCATCACAAACCAGCTTTCCAGCCAATCATGCTGACCAACTCGCTTAGAGACCAAATGCTTTATTTTTGCAATGTGGTTATCATGGAGGTCAGTCACTGAAAACATTTACAAGAGGTTAGCAATGTTGTTTTAACAAAATCAAGCATGTTTATTATGTAAACTAATAAAAAACAGCAAAAAGAAAGAAACAGGCCTTTTACCAGTATACCCTTTCCAGTCATTCAATTCTAAGCCAGCATTTATTGCCTATCCCCCTCCTTATGCAGAGGGCAGTTAAGAGCCAACAGCACAGTTGTGGATTTGCAGCAATGTTCCCTGTCATTTTTCTTGTTGCTGTGCAGACCTTTGAGGTCAGTACAAGGCAGCAGAAGTTATCTCTGATATGCTAATCACTATGCACAGAGCAACCCACCCACTGCAAGGCCATACTTCGAAGGAACATTGAGCTGGAGTCACATGCAGGTCAGACCATGTAAGGAATGGCAGTTACTGAGCCACAAGAGTTTTACAATTATCAAAGTGGGGTCAGTACAAGGCAGCAGAAGTTATCTCCGATATGCTAATCACTATGCACAGAGCAACCCACCCACTGCAAGGCCATACTTCGAAGGAACATTGGGCTGGAGTCACATGCAGGTCAGACCATGTAAGGAATGGCAGCTACTGAGCCACAAGAGTTTTACAATTATCAAAGTGGTTATACGGTCAGCATTAGGCTAGCTTCTAATTCCAGGTTTTATTAAAATTCAAATTCCACTTTCTGCCACAGTGAGATTCAAACCCATGGTCCCAGAATATCCGATTGTAATCTAATCTAATCTAATCTAATCTAATCTAATTAGGCTAGCTTCTAATTCCAGGTTTTATTAAAATTCAAATTCCACTTTCTGCCACAGTGAGATTCAAACCCATGGTCCCAGAATATCCGATTTGTGTTCTAGATTACTAGCCCAGTGACATTATCACTACACCACTACCTCCACCTTTAACTTCTTACTCAAATGACTCTTTCCAGCTCTTCACCTTGAATAGCTGAACATAATAAGACTTCTTGCCAGGTCTGATTAGCCTTGGATATTCTTTCCACTTCTGACAGCCTAGAGATTTCTCCAAATTGAACTCTCGCAGTTCTGAAGAAAGGTCACTGGACCCAAAACATTAACTCTACTTTCCCTCCACAGACCTGCCAAATTTCTCCAGGAATTTCTGTTTTTGTTTCAGATCTTCACTTTCACAGTTGGGAGACTTCCACAAACTATAAAACTGCCTTTCTGCAAGCATGACATTTCTTCTTCCAAATTCAACATACTAGTGGCTCTTGTTTCTATCTTATAACGTGCAACTTAGTAAACAAAATTAACTCCCAGATCACTTAACAAGTCATTGAACTGAAGTCACATGCCTTCCAAGAAAAGGCATCTATGGTTCTCTGCTCAAATTACTTTCTATTTTTTGTTTACAATATTGTCAACTTTGTTGAACTCAAAACGAAAACGTAACATATTTTCCTCCATTTTCGAATCCAAGCTCCCAATTATTAATATATAATGAGCCCACGTCACACAATGAAAGCAAAGTTTAACTCTTTAAATCATTCCATAAAATGGACTGTCAATTCATTCTCATCCATTTTACAGAATCATATATAGTGAAGATCTACCCCAATGCATCCCCTTCAGGCCATCAACTTGTGAAGGTGATAGTGCACTTCAATACAATGACTTTGTAACTTGCATCTGATTTCTTTGAATAATTACATTTTAAGATGTAATAGCAAGTGAAACATATCAAATAAGCAAAATATAGACCAGTGCAGAGAGTGCTAAAATAAAAGACAATACTGTCCATAAAAGCAGAATCTTCTTAAGAGGTGAAGAACATGGTGCGTTTAGCACTCAGTGGTACATTTTATAAAGACAAGTTCCCATTACTCTGGTATTGTATTCCATACCATACCATGAGGAATTTGAAGGAACCAGAGTCAAGCAGTACAGTCCCAGATATGAGAACTGTAAGGCATGACACACTTGGTTTGAGTTCATACACACTGGATGACACAACCCTGTTCTGGTTTTATGATAGTTAACACAACAGTGTGAGTACTCTTTCAATAACGTGGAACAGGGAAGGAACATTTCTTAAAATGAACAGCAAAACCAGAAGCATCTGTACAGGAAAACTGCTGATTGATGTGCTTTTATTTCAGCAGATCCTGCTTTTGTTTAGATTTCCAGTATTTTCCTTTTCATCTGTTAAATCATACACTGTATATATTACTGATCAGTAGTGCTTTTTATGCAGATCTGAGTGCAATTCTCTACCTCAATGTACAAAAGGATTTAGCAACCAGTCAAATACTATCATGTGAAATAATGAACTGCCAGGCATTAACTTGTCAAGACAGTGAAAACCCAAACAGTCTCAGATTAGTGGAGAGTCTGTCACTCCACTCCATGTGTTCACATGAACATTCAAACTGACAAACTCAATTATGCCCTTTTTAGTTGTTGTGGAAACAGTTTTGTTGTGGAAATGAATCTACCAGTTTTGTGTTCGGCAAGACAAGCTGTTCATTTTTAAATGCATACTCTCCCAGTTGTATTCATTTATTAGCACAGAATGATGCCAGTTGAGCTCCTGGATACGTTTGGAATGCATTTGGATATTGTGAGAGTCACAGGCTGCATTTAATGTTCACAGCGCATCCACCAGCTAGAAAGGTGATTGCAACTCTGCCATGGTCATATGTGGGAGCCCTGTTGGGATGAAGCCCTGAGAAGGCAGCCTGTTGGCTGACATCAAAGCTCCTGGCTCCACTGGGGGGTACGATCCTACCACCCTCCTGGTACAAGGCCCATGTACAATCAATCAGAGGCCAACAGCTCTCAAGTACTGACAGTGTCATCTGGCACATTGGCCACTGTTGATAGATTAGCAGGTGTACTCCCAGACCAAAGTGTGAGTAGGTGCAATTGCCAGTAGCAGGCAGGGATAGGAGAGGGGGTGTCCCCCCAGGAGGCCGGCCTTTGCCACTGGTGATATCCTTCATTGATGCAGAGTGCCTAAAAAGTGGTAACACCTTCACCCCCACTGCCCCGTACTCTCCCTTCCATCAACCGACATGCCATGATCACTTGAGAGTCTCAGCCTACAGGTGGGAAGGTTGCTCTCAGATGGTCCTCTCTAGACTGCACCTTTTGGATCCATTATTTGATCATGCTGGCCTCTTGGGGAGCATTAAATTCCATTCTACATTTATCGTAGTGCGCATCATTTTCCAAACTGTGTGGGCAAACGATTTCTCCAGCTCATATGCAGTGGTAAAATTGTGAGAAGAGTCACCACATCCTTGTCCATTTCCTTCCTGATTGTCCTTGCAGGCCGGCTGATGTGGCATTTCTTTTTGATAAAAGGAAGAAAGGAGACTGGGCTTACAAATCTGCAAATTTGGATGAAAAAAGAAGAATAAAACCTGAGTTTAGAGTTTGCCAAAGTCTAAACCTGAATGTAGTTGAGGTAGGTAAAACTGACAACTGTAAGGAGTTCCTGGGATTTGGGGACCTGGAAAAGAAAAGATTTGGAAGACAACTGATTACAAGGATCAACACTGTTGGGAACCTGATTTGACATTGTCAAAGTTTCTAGATCAGAGTGGTGCTGGAAAAGCACAGCAGTTCAGGCAGCATCCGAGGAGCAGGAAAATTGACGTTTCAGGAAAAAGCCCTTCATCAGGAATAGAGGGTTTTTACCTAGTTGCCACATACGATCAATTCCGGTTCCTGCATGAATGCCAAAAGAATCGAATCCTTCCACCATGTGTCAGATACAGACCACCAGTCAACAACCCACAAGCCAGGGCACAGCCAGACAGAGCGGATTCAGGATGATCCAGGTAATGATTACAGACGCTCACAAAAGACTTCACAAGTACAGGCAAGTAATTGCGCGCCAAAAATCATTAATTTCAAAAACCACCAATCAGGAATGGACTCGGACCATAAAACAGGCCGTCACCATAGGACAGAACAGGACCACACACCGCAAAAAAAACGGCACTAAAAGAAAAAAATGGCCAAACTAACAC
>NC_057715.1:94946722-94969290 GCF_004010195.1 Chiloscyllium plagiosum
CCTTAGTAGCCACACACACAGATGACAAGCAACATGAATTCGACTGGGACAACACTACTATTATAGGACAAGCCAAACAGAGAACAGCCAGGGAATTCCTAGAGGCATGGCACTCATCCACAGACTCAATCAATAAACACATCGACCTGGACCCAATATACCGACCACTGCCAGGGACAGCTGGAACTGACAACCGGAAGCGGCAGATTCAAACCACTATAAATGCTGGAGGAAAATCACAGAAGCGCTTCAGAGGAGGCTCCCAAGCACTGAGGATATCACCTAGACAGAGGACGAAACGTCTGCAACACAAATTCCCAGCTCGGCAAATAGAATCACAACAACTAGTTGACATTGTCAAAGGCCAACCTGTTCCTTTATTAAACGCTTATTCAAAATATGGGAAATTGATTAAAAATAATCCTTCTGGCATGAAACTATTTGCTAAAACAAGGCAATTTAGCTTATAATTTACTGGAATTGTTAGCATTATGGAATCCAGTTCATTTGGACTGTCCGGATGATTCCACAGTAGCAGGAGCAGTGCAAACAGATTTTCTCAATGACTGGAGATGATCCAAAAAAGCAACCGGAGGGAAAACTACATTCCTGCAAAAAATGCCCCGTGCAATCAGAACAAGCTGTACATATTTGCTGCTACCCACAGTGCTGCCTCTGAAGGAGCAGTCAAGCATTACATCCAGAAAACCAAACTTCTTGACAATGCTGCCATTCAGACCAGCACACGGAATAGGAACAGGGATTGTCCAACTGACCCCTTGAGTCTGCTCCAACGTTCATTAAGACTATGGCTGATTCAGACTGCAGCCTCAATTCAATATTCCCGGCTGCCCCTGATACCCTTAACTTAACTCAAGGCAGCTGTTAATGACAGTGCTGTATCCAGATGTTACAACTGAGGACTTATTCATCCACCAGAACAAGTTTATATTACTCCTGCCATCGTGGCATCTAATTGCTTCTTAAATGATTCCAGGATTTTTGATTCTTCAGTCTGGAAGGTTACTGTAAGTACAGATCACTCTTTGCACAACCTCCAGATATAAGTCCTGATATATAAAGTTACCTGCTACTAATTTGAACTTTTTAAAAATCTATTCCTATTGTTATTTTAAAGAGTGACTCTGGAGTGAACGCTTTCATATAATTTTGACTATCTTTTATGTCTCTAAGATAAGCCCCCCCCCAGATTCTACTCCATGAAGACACATTTCTCCAGTTTCACCTCACTTTGCTTCCTCAACTACAATTTCTTTAGGTTTATCTTTGCCCCATTGTTTACCCTTTCAACCGATTCCTGCATAATTCAGAACTCACCCCTTCTCTTTCCCCTCTGCAGACCTTATAAAGGTAAAGTTTCCTCAGTCAGCTAAAGAGAACCAACTTAAACTATTCATGAAAAAATTCTGCAATCCTCTATCACAGCATCCAACTGCTTCTTAAATGGGTGCAAGGTGTTTATATTCATTATTCTTCCCAAAACTCCATTCCATTTATTGCTAGTTGGGTGATAATTTTCTAACATCATTGCCACGGTTGACATTTACTGAAATTTACACATGCATCCCGCTTTTGAGATGTAGCTTGAAGCAGCAGTTCAGCCCTACCTTTCCTATACTGATAATCATCTTGTGAATCTGTAGAATGAATTGAAATGACACACTGTTAAAAAGGATTGTCAAACTAGCAGAGTGCAAGGTTCAATTTTCTTTCACACTAGAATGTAGTGTAGTCATATAGACACTGTCACATGGAATGGTGCAGCTCAGCATGCTTTGGGAGAGGCTGCAAATGCACATTAGTAAGGTAAATTTGCACATGACATAAATATCTTGTATTCATTGAAGTGAGAGGAGATAATGGCCAAAGTTGAATGATGATTATCTGTTGACATAGACAGTGTCAAAAAGTTTGTCACCAGCTAGAAGTTTATAAAATCACGAAGGCATGGGTAGGATGAATAGTCAAGTTCTTTTCCCACAGGTTGGCAGGTCCAAAACTAGAGGCCATAGGTTTAGGGTGAGGGGGAGAAAGATTACAAGGTACCTAAGAGGCAAATTTTTTAAGCAGAAAGTGGTGCATGTATGAATGAGCTGCCAGAGAAGTGCTGGAGGCTGGTACAATAACAAAGTTTAAAAGGCATTTGGATGGGTCTATGAATCGGAAGGGTTTCGAGGGATATGTGCCAAATGCTGGCAAATGGGACTAGGTCAGATCGGGATGCCTGGTCGATGTGGACGGATTGGACTGAAGGGTCTGTTTCTGTACTGTATGACTCCAAAATGTAATGAATCAATTACTTGTCATTGGGCGGTTAAGATATCTTCCAAATGTTATGGCTACAGCACTGAGTTTATACTGTCTGTGAGTGGAGCCCACACTGAATAACAGGAATTAACCCTGTACTAGTTGTGTTTCAGTAAAGGATGTTCTCCCCCAGCATTACTAAACTGCTGAAAACATTGATACAGACATCTCCCTGCATCATGTGTTGCGAATGGCATGAATGGATATCCTCCGTTCCAGAGTTTTTTTTAAACAAAACGCTAGTATTAAATTTTGCATAATGTAGTGAATTAGATTTAAATGCATAAAGGTTGAGAGTGATTAAAAGAAAAAGATCACAAGTGTTTTGTTAAAAATCGTAAAAGGCTGAAATTTCCTGTGGGTTTTGGGACCTGATTTTGAGATGAAGGTCCTGAGCCCATACGTCGCTAAACAGTGAGGCAGGTTTCTGAGAGGCAGCATCTAATTGGGCACCTCAGGGGTTGCCCACATTTAATGGGGGTGACTCAGATATAGGTCGCTGACCCAATCAGTGGGTCTGCAACTTGGGAGGCTCAGCCTACCAGCTTCCTGTGAGCCAGTGGGTAACCAAAGACACCATTATCATAGAAGCGTCCTCCGAGACATTGAGTGGAAGCTTCTGCTTGTAGGTAGAATGGGCATTTAATTAAACAGGGTGATGGCATACCTACACTGTGTCACCTTTCTGCTTTCATCAGAAATAAGTTCTGGGTGGGAAGGCCCCTGATCTAACTTTCCTATCTCACTGACAGTTCAGGCCCACAAGGGCACAATCATTGATCAATTAAGAGCCTCATTTTGCCCTTCCCCTTCCCATTACTCCTTTCCAAATAACCTGCTACTTTCTAATAAAGTCTGAAAGGATGCCTGAGGCCTAATGAGCCAAAGTGGATGTGAATTGGCTGTATAAATATAGGGAGCTAGTAATCAGTGGGCGGATTTCATAGAGGGTGGTGAACTGAAATATAGCTCTCACTGGAAGTGACGGAGTGTGAAAGTGTGAGCTTGAACTCTGTTCAAAACAGTTATCTTTTAGTATATAACATTGGTTGTGGATGATTGAGTGTGAGTGTAAAGTTTGATTACCCATGCCCATTTTTCTGTAAGTGCGCCTTATCGCTAGGTGAAGAATGGAGTTACGATCAGGAGCTGTGCTACATCTTTACCAAAGAGGAAGGAAGGGATGGCCTTCACGTTTTTATTGCAATGCACAAGCAAAGATAAGAAGCAAGTTTTTTTCCCCCTTTATTTGGAGATTGCAATACAGTGAAGATTTGGACTGATAAAATATACCAAAAACATTATTTGTTGACTGTATGAGACATGGTCCAATTTTGACAAATTTACAAAGACAGAGGGTAGTACTATGGAAGAGTACATAATAGAATTTTGTAGACTGTATGCAAGACTGTCAAAATTTAATTTGGAAATTCCCCAATCTTCAGTTATTAGCCAAAGTACAAAATACAAAGATGTCTGGTTTCCATGGAAGTTAAATTTGCAGGGATACATACATTGCTAAAGCAAACGTTGGAAGCACTAAAAAAATATCCTCGGAAAGCATTCCTTGTCAGCAGATTCGTGGTGCAAAGGGACAATTGGTATATTAATGCAATGTTGACAAATTGGTGAGACCTGGTTGAAGGTTATAGTACATAAGGACAACTGTAATTAATAGAAAGGAGGACAGATAATTTTCATAAGCAAAGAAAATTTAGGATTTGCAATAGGAGAATGAACCCTAGAAATTCTCAGGATGTACTCAATTAATAGTTCAAGTGTGATTTAAAGTACCATTACACCGTGAACTGTCTCAAACAGTATAATCTAGTATTCAAAACTAAACGTGAAATGGAAGATTCAAAGAAAATATAAAAGCAAAAGTTATGCATGCTAGAAATCTGAAATAAAAGGAGACAATGCTGGAGAAACTCATTAGCTCTGGCAGCATCAATGGATCCAGAGTTCTGAAGAAGAGTAATATTGGACTCAAAATGTTAACTGTTTCTTGCTCCATAGATGCTACCAGATCTGCTGAGTTTCTTCAGCAATCTGTTTTTAATGCAATAAATTGGAGATATGGATCAAAGAGAGAGTATTGAATTGCTCACAAGAAGTTTCACCTCAGTGATGAATGCACTGGTGATAGAGTCTTTCAATTGTTCATGTCAGGCAGTGAAAGTACTTGTGCCTTGTGTGGAATAGACTGGCTGGGAAGGAGTTACAATTAGCTCTGCTTTTCCAGCTAAGTTGAACGCGCTGCATGCAGGAAAAAAGACTTTCACTGAAGCTGAAGTCTCAGAAAGAATTTGTTGAGCCTTAAGATATAAGGTAAGACCCCTAGAAACGAGTTTCAGTTAGGGAGATATGCTTTATTGTAATAAGGATGGCTTAATGAATGAAGAGGCCCAGAGAAGGTTCTTGGTAAAGACAAAAAAAAATTGTTCAACAAAAGAACCAGACTGTTTGTGTAGTTTAACTTGTTCAGGCTATTTGGAATGGACTACAAATTTGCAAGAGTTATGGAAAATATAAAGGAGACGGGTACTCTCAAACCCAGGCATTGCAGAGCTTGAAGATCAAACTGCTGCAATTGCTAACTTGTTGATATGGGACAGATCAGTCGAGATAGTCAGTCTGAGGCCATTGGTCCCAAAGAGCAACTGCCAAAAGTGCATATTAAAGTTAAATACTTACCAGAATGACTAGTCAATGCAGAAATGTGACTTTTATAAGGAGAGCAGCGAGGTCACTGGATAAGATGAAAGCTGGATGAATATACAGGATGGTAGTCATGGTTTTTGGGCCCATAGGTTGGAAACATGAAATACAAAGGTGGAAAGCAAGAAAACACAGTGTTAGCTCAAACAGTGGCTCTGTGAGCAAATATATCACCTGGAGGGAATCATGGACTGCTGAAAGGAAGTCTATTAATTGGAAGGGGAGGTCAAAGAGTAGCAATCCATAAAGAGATAGAAAGCAATAGATATCTGGTTTAACAAGGTCAAAAACAAAATACAAATCAGGACTATCACCTATGTGATACATCAGGAGATTTTGTGGCCATGAACAAACCAGAAGACAAACTAATAAAAGATCCAATTACAAAGGTGGAGAGTATTTGGGGTGTACACAGAGATGCCTGAGAGAGGACGTGAGGGTCAGTATGCATGGAAGAGGTCTGTTCTGATGGGATTTCTAAATCAAAACATCAGCTGCTGACACAAGATTTTGAAGAAAAACTGGGGGAATCAAGATTTAAAAGCTGATTTATCAATGTAGTTTTGATTTTTTTTCTTGGCTTTGTTAGCAACAAATGCAGATCATTAGGAGCCATTAGGAGGTAGTGACCACAATACAATAAGCTTTAATCTGCAGTTTGAAAGGGAGAGGGTAGAATCGGAAGTGACAACATTTCAGTTGAATAAGGGAAACTATGGAGCTATGAGGGAGGAGCTGGCCAAAGTTCAATGGTGCAATACCCTAGCAGGGATGGCAGTGGAACAACAATGGCAGATATTTCTGGGTATAATGCAGAAGGTGCAGGATCAGTTCATTCCAAAAAGGAAGAAAGATCCTAAGGGAAGGCAGGGTTGGCCGTGGCTGACGAGGGAAGTTGACCATATAAAGACAAAAGGGAAAAAGTATAACATAGCAAAGATAAGTGGGAAAACGGAGGACTGGGATGCTTTTAAAGAACAACAGAGGATTACTAAGAAGGAAATACGCAAAGAAAAAATAAGGTACGAAGGTAAACTGGCCAAAAATATAAAGGAGAATAGTAAAGGCTTTTTTAGGTATGTGAAAAGAAAAAAATGGTTAAGACTAAAATTGGGCCCTTGAAGACAGAAACGGGTGAATTTATTATGGGGAACAAAGAAATGGCAGATGAGTTGAATTGGTACTTTAGATCTGTCTTCACTGGGGAAGACACAAGCAATCTCCCAAATGTAATAGTGGCTGAAGGACCTGAACTGAACGGAATTTATATTAGGCAGGAATTGATGTTGGAGAGACTGTTAGGTCTGAAAGTTGATAAGTCCCTGGGGCCTGATGGTCTACATCCCAGAGTACTGAAGGAGGTGGCTGTAGAAATCGTGGATGCGTTGGTGATCATTTTCCAATGTTCGATAAGATTCAGGATCAGTTTCAACGAATTGGAGGGTGGCTACTGTTGTCCCACTTTTTAAGAAAGGAGGGAGAGACAAAACAGAGAATTATAGACCAGTTAGTCTGACCTCAGTGGTGGGAAAAATGCTGGAGTCAACTATAAAGGACAAAATTATGACGCATCTGGATAGGTCAGAGTCAGCATGGATTTATGAAGGGGAAATCATGCTTGACTAATCTTCTAGAATTTTTTGAGGATGTAACTCTGAAGATGGACAAGGGAGATCCAGTGGATGTAGTATACCTGGACTTTCAGAAAGCCTTTGATAAAGTCCCACATAGGAGGTTAGTGAGCAAAATTAGGGCACATGGTATTAGGGGCAAAATACTGACATGGATTGAAAATTGGTTGGCTGATAGGGAACAAAGAGTAGTGATAAACGGCTCCCTTTCGGAATGACAGGCGGTGACCAGTGGTGTGCCGCAGGGATCAGTGCTGGGACCGCAGCTTTTTACAATGTACATTAATTATATAGATGAAGGTACTAAAGGTAATATTAACAAATTTGCTGATGACACAAAGCTGGGTGGCAGGGTGAAATGTGAGGAGGATGTTAGGAGAATACAGGGTGACCTGGACAGGTTAGGTGAGTGGACAGATGCATGGCTGATGCAGTTTAATGTGGATAAATGTGTGGTTATCCACTTTGGTGGCAAGAACAGGAAGGCAGATTACTACCTAAATGGAGTCAAGTTAGGTAAAGGGGCAGTACAATGAGATCTAGGTGTTGTTGTACACCAGTCAATGAAGGTAAGCATGCAGGTACAGCAGGTAGTGAAGAAAGCTAATACCATGCTGACCTTCATAACAAGAGGAATTGACTATAGAAGCAAAGAGGTCCGCCTGCAGCTGTACAGGGCCCTGGTGAGACAGCACCTGGAATATTGTGCGCAGTTTTGGTCTCCAAATTTGAGGAAAGACGTTCTGGCTATTGATGGAGTGCAGCGTACATTCACGAGGTCAATTCCCGGAATAGCGGGACTATCTTATGCTTAAAGATTGGAGCGACTGGGCTTGTATACGCTTGAGTTTAGAAGGCTGAGAGGGGATCTGATTGAGATGTATAAGATTATTAAAGGATTGGACACTCTAGAGGCAGGAAGCATGTTTCCACTGATGGGTGAGTCCCAAACCACAGGACTTAAAAATAAGGGGTAAGCCACTTAGAACAGAGTTGAGGAGAAACTTCTTCACCCAGAGAGTGGTGGGTGTATGGAATGCTCTGCCCCAGAAGTCTGTGGAGGCCAAGTCTCTGGATAATTTCAAGAAAGAGTTGGATAGAGCTCTGAAGGATAGTGGAATCAAGGGTTATGGAGATAAGGCAGGAACAGGATACTGATTGAGGATGATCAGCCATGATCATAATAAATGGTGGTGCTGGCTCAAAGGGCAGAATGGCCTACTCCTGCACCTATTGTCTAATGTCTATCAGTTGATATTAAAGCTGCATTTCTGTAGGGCAATCAGCTCAAAAAGGAAATTTCTTTGTCCTCCAAATCAGGAAGCAGTCACAGTGGGGACCTCCTGGAAGTTAAATAACCGCCTATAATCTCTGTTGTTTCTAGAGTTTGGCACTTCTAAGTCTTCTTAAACTTGAGCTGTCTTCAATTAAAAGTCTAGGTTAGAGTGGTGCTGGAAAAGCACAGCATGTCAGGCAGCATCCAAGGAGCAGGAAAATCGACGTTTTGGGCAAAAGCCCTTCATTAGGAATGAGCTAATTCCTGATGAAGGTCTTTTGCCTGAAACGTCGATTTTCCTGGTCTTCGGATGCTGCCTGACCTGCTGTGTTTTTCCAGCACCAATCTAATCTAGACTCTGATCTCCAGCATCTGTAGTCCTCACTTTCGCCTGTCTTCAATTAAAAGCAGACCCTGCCACATTTTGTGGTTGGGCGCAGTAAATTTGAGAAGATTGTCACAAATAGGCTTATAGCAGAATCAAAATTGGAATTCAAGCTTCTGTAACTTTGGATTGGAGATCAGGCAGGATGGTTCAGATGTCAGTTTGCATTACCAATGATGTCTTGAAAATACTAGCCCCACTACTAAAATGAAAAAAAAAATATGAAGCAGCTTTCAAAATTGAAATGGATGAATTGCAAAGTCTAATTGGACAGTTCAACTGGCTGGTCACCAGTTTGAAGAAAAAATGTCACCATAATCTTACCAGACCAATGGGCTGCTCTCTCACTGGAGAAAGAGACAATTGGAGATGAGTTAACCAAACAATCCCCACACCCCAGGAGAGATATTGAAAGGTAAATCCCTCATGATAAACTCAAGCCAATCTGGGAATTAAGTACACATTGTTGGCATTGTTCTGCATTGCAAGCTAGCTTTGAGGAAGTCGACTTAAGTGCAGCAAAGGAAAATCCCAAGGTGTAACTTATTATTCAGGTGAACAAAACAATAATAAAACTTTAAAATGGAGATTGTGTTATGGAAGTCCCATCATAGGATTGGGAGTTGCCAGGAACATGAAACCTCTTGTTTTTAATGATGCTTCCCAAGTAAATCTCTGTGATGAGTTTCTGAGTGCAGCAAGTCTAAAAATATCAGAGGAATAGTGAAAAGTACCTGAATAGCAGAAACTTTCCCTCTTGCTGAGGCAGTACGCATGTCTTTTTTCTTGGAAGAAATTTTAAAAAGTGATTCAGCAGCAATGTCCATTAAGTGTTAGATCAAAAATAAGTCACTATGAGATAACCTACATCAATGGGGATTGATTTTTCAGTTTTAAAACAGATGCCTGAGAATGGAGAAATCATCAATTTGAAATTGATAGATCGCTGTAGTTGGTTTTCTGATTGATTTACAAAGAAAAGAGCAAGCGCTCAGAAACTGTTGGACATGCTGGAAAAGGACAGTTAGCATTTTAATATACAGAGAAAAATAAACAAGGAATATAATATGTTGACATTTTTAGATTTTGTTTTCTTAAATTATTGTGTAATGAATAATAAAAAATCTTCTATTATCTAATAAGATTTGAAAGGACACCTGACACTTAATGGAACAGGGGAACATCTGATGGATATACAGCGTATGTTAATTGGCTGGTTGTGAAGTGGTTTTATAATTATGGAGGGCAAGAAATCAATGGGTGATGGGATTCTTCAGGTCCAGTGATTGTGACACAACCTCAGGTCCAAAAGTCTGGGTTCAAGTCCCACCCGCTCCAGAGGTATGTCATAACACGTTTGACAGGTTGATTAAAAATATCGAAAAAGAACACTTTAAATTCAATAAAACCATGTTACTGGCTCACTGTATGAAAAACAAAGATTATTTGTGGAGGTGAGGTTTATTTCAGTTAACTGAAATAAAGCTCTCACTTTGACCTGGACACTGTTCAAAAAGAATCACTTTCTCGTGTATAACCCGGTCTCACCATAATTCTCTTACCTCAGTCCTGGGTTCTAGATTCCGAGACCGCTTTTCTGTTGGAAGCCAAGCCTCCTCAGTAGTGCTGTTGAGTGTAAAATGGCTTGTATTGGCTAACAGGTCTTGCCCTAGTTCCAAGTGATGGCCTGATGGTGTCCTTACCAATGCCTGACTGATGTGTGATTCAGAGGGTACTCCCTGGAAGAAGCAGTGAAGGCCTTTTTGGGGCTTTCGAACTGGCTCTGCCCCTTCACCAATTCACTTCAATAAATAGAGCTGGAGCTGTTAGGACATCATGGATTGTAATAGAGAGGAACCTCTCCCATGGAATCAACTAGATGGTGAGTTTGGCCTTTCCCTGCCTGTGGCCTAGTCATTGAGGCATGGAGTGTCCAGCTCCAGCAAACCCTTGGCCTGCCACAGGCTACCTGCCTCTACTGGTCAAGGAGCCTATGCATTTAGAGAGGGAGCCTACTCCACTACTGGTTTAAAATGCCAATGACAATGCAGAACTACCCTCAATGGGCCAACATCTTTGGCTGTTTGCTGGCTTGGAGAGGTAGCTTATCTTCTTTCCAACTTGCTCCGGAGAAGTTACCTGGCAGCAGGAATGCATCAGGTCACAATCCCGAAATGGATCTGGATTATAATCCCATCCAGACATCATGGAGCTGGGACAATTTAGCCCAAACACTCAGCCTCATGAGAGCCAGTTATTCTCAATATATTCACCCTACTCAGACCCTTTTTACTTTTACATCAGAAACCCTGTATTAATTTGAAAGCATTCCCAGGAACTTTTCATTTCTAAATAATCTATGAATGTCATGACAGATATCAAATTTGAGGTCACTGCATTCCATTCATACACGGTGAGGTATTCATTGAAGGATTAAATTAGTGACATTGTCACTGCAGGAGTACTGGAACTTGATCATGCATGAATTATTGGGAAATAACATGACACCGCAGCATAAATTTTACGATGTAACACTCGGGGCACAAAGCCTCAGATGACAGGTGAACGTATTAAGAACTTAGACATTGAGGTCAGCATGCCTAATGCATTGCCTCTTGCTCCATATAAAGAATTGACAAATGAATTTACTGTTGCACATGTCATGTAGTCTTGGATTTCTAATGTGAACTGAAGAGGACACAGAATAGGATAAGCGAATTTGATCCAATAACAAAGTCTGTCTGTTCCAATATGAACTCTACCCGATTCATGTAAGATTGTGTAAATTTGCCTTCTGATCTCCCAAAAGTAGCTTTTTTGTTAGTTCATGAGATGTGGCATCTCTGGCTGGGCCATCATTTAATGCCGTTCCTTAATTGCCCTGGAGCAGGTAGTGGTGAGCTGCCTCCTTGACCCACTGCCGTTCTTGGGACGCAGGGACACCTACAGTGCTTTTAGGGAAGTGGATTCCAGGATTTTGATCCATCTATAGTGAAGGAACAGCAGTATATTTCCAAGTCAAGAGGGTGTGTGACTTGGAGGGTAACTAGCAGATGTTCAAAATGCTGTGTTTCTGCTGCCCCTGTCCTTTTGGTGGTAGAGGTGGCAGATTTTGAAAGTCCTGTTGGAGACATCTTTGTGAGTTGTTGCATTATATCTTGTAGATTATGTAGATTGCTGTCAGTGTTTGTTGGTGGTGATAGGAGTAAATCTTTGAGCTGGTGAATGGGATGCCATTTAAGCAGACCGTTGTGTCCTGGATAATGTTGAGCTTCCTGAATGTTATTGGAGCTGCGCCCACCCAGGCAAATGGGGAGTATTCCATCACACTCCTGACTTGTGCCTTGTAGATGCTCATCAGGCTTTGGGAAGTCAGCAGATGAATTACTTTTTGCAGGATTCCTAGCCTCTGACCAACTGTTGCAGCTATAGTATTTGTATAGCTAGTCCAATTCGTTTCTGATCAATGTTAACCCCTAGTATATTGATAGTGGGGGAATTCAACTAAGTCCAATGTCCAGTAGAAATGGTTAGATTCTCTCTTGATGGGGATGGTCACTGCTTGGCACTTTGTTGGCATTAATATTGCTTGCAACTTGTTAACTCAAACCCGAATGTTTACTAGGTGTTACTGCAATTGCACATGGACTGCATCAGTATCTGAAGAGTCACGAATGGTGCTCAACATTATGCATCAATAAACATCCCCACTTCTGACTTTACGGTTGAGGGAAGGTCATTGATGAAGCAGCTGATCTTCTCTTCAGCTTCTCAAGGGCAATTTGTGATGGGCAATAAATGCTGACCTAGCTAGCAACACTCACATCCCATGAATGAACTTAAAAAATGTGCAAGCTTTTGGAATATCTACTTGCCTTTGCAGCTTGGATTATAAGCGCTAAACCAGTTGGAATGGCATTTCCTAGCAGCTCAGCTTCCATTACATTCCACACAGTACTTAATTGCCTCTACCCTTACATGTTCTTATAATTCCCGGGATTCTTGAAGCCTTATTTATAACAATATTAATCATTTTAGGATTAGCTTGTTCAATTGAGAATATTCCACATAAGACACTGAGGTGGGGAGGGGAAGGAAATCTTCTAATCCCAGACGTTTCTTTCTGCTTGTTAATTTTATACTTGTCCTCTAGTTACATTCATGTTTTCTAAATGAGAATTATAAATGTTTTCCTTGCGGTTTGCAATGTCATCTGAGCCTTTTGACTCGATTACAATATACTAACTTGCTCAGGGTTATGACATTTTCAATGCCATTCACATGATGATTTGCAAGAGGAGGCTAAATACTTCTTGATTCCCAGGCGCCCACATAAATAAGGATATCAACCACCCTGTGTTTAGAATCAAAGATGCCAAGCAACAAGTTTGAACTATGGATAGAAATGAAACTGAGCCATGTTGGCTTAGAGGTTCAACTGTATTCTTACTGTGAAGAACTTTTGTTCCAATGTTATTTCTTCTTTACCTGGATAGTTTTCTGTTTTCTTCCCCTAGTTCTTCTAAAGGTATTGAGTGCTAACTGTCTTAACGCTTTTTCACATGCTCATTCTGAATGCACTGATGGGCTGTTGGCTGCATTGGACATCCAGATCAACATAACTCCACTGAGTCGGGTACCTGGTCACCAAGTCACCCTTCATTTACACATGGAGAGTCCATGATACTGATCCAGCTTTCTCAGAGCCAGCTCTGAGATTAACAGCCCCAATTAGGGAACTCATATTCTATGGCTGACCTCATTACAATCACTACACAGATATTTGCACTTCCCAGAATCATGGGAACATAGGAACAGGATTAGGCCATTCAACCACTCAAGCCTGTCCAACCATTCAATGAAATCATGGCTGATCTGTTGTGTAGCTCTGTACACCTGCCTTTTGCCAATGTCTCTTAATATCTTTACTTAATGATAATTATTCTGTCTCAGATGTAAACTTAACAACTGATCCTGTATCTACTACCATTTGTGGAAGAAAGTTCCAAACGTCTATCACCCTTGGTGTGTAGAAGTACTGACTGGTCTGGCCCTAATTCTCTCTGCCTTCAAATGCTCAATTCCCCAACCGGTCAAAATAATTTATCTTTTATCTACTCTGTATTTTCTTGTCTTTAACATCTTGAAGATTTTGATCAGATCACCTTTAACTTCCTAAATTCTAGAGAAAACAGATCTAATTTGTGTTCTCTCCTCATAACGTAACCGCTGAAGTGCAGGTATCATTCTCATAAACCTACGAGGTACTCCCGCCAAGGCCAATACAGCAAACCCACTGTTAATTGGTTCCTATGGGACCAGGAGTGTGCCAGTTGATCAAGTATTTTGGATAATCAAGAGGTACACATAACCACAATAAACCCTGATCAAACGGTGCTTTGAGAAATCAACATTCCTCAAAAGATCTTTGTAAAATGATCAACAAACATCCTAAAATCAACGTAAAAACACATAGTAAGAAATAGAAACATATTGCAAGGCATATATACATCATTGTTATACTTTATTTATTGCATAAATGCTGGGACACTGTGATAGGTATTTGAGGTATATAATTTTGCTGGGTTATCAAGAATGCTAGTTGATGAGGTGCTGGTTAAAACAAAGTTTGCTGTATACCTTCAAAAGGTGTGGTGCCCAGATCTACTCAAGTGGTCTCAATAATCCTCACTGTGTGGCAATCAGGATTGGAACTGCTGCTTCTGATCTTATGTACAGTGCAACTGAAGTCTTTTAGTACCCCATTAGAGATCAGGAATCAAACTTGAGAGAATGTGGCTGCTCAATATTTTTTAACATTGGTTTACACCTAATGCAGAGGTATAAAATTTGGAGATGTGAAATGAATCTTTATTACACAAATCCTTCACTTGAATTTGGTTAAACCTGCGGCCTGAAGATTCTCGCTATTGAAAATTGGATTGTTTATACAGCTGCTAAGGAGAAAGAGATGTGATCATAAACCTTTATTTTTATGAAAAGATATGAAATAGATATAGAGACTGTGAAGTGATAGATTAATAATATTGTGCTGCAAACGCTTTTAAAATAAAACTAAACTCAATTCGGAGTAACTCCTGACCAACATTCTAGGAACGTTTTCAGAGTCACTTTCAATTTGCCTTGCTTCTTGAATTATATACCCAAAGGAATTCTAAAATATTGCAGCTGACATTCTTCAAGAAATGATTGTAGGTGGTATGTAGAAAGGAAGGAAACAGTAGATTTTAGTGGGATCAGCTTGAAAATCAACACAAGGGCAGACTATGGTGCCCAGTTGGTGTCATTATAACTAAAAGGTATAAAGTCAAGAGCATACAAAAACAACCCATACGGCCAATTTCCTGTATCTTCTGCAATGTTTATAAAGAACTTACTGGCATTTTATCAGAGGACAGTTTGGAGAATTGGGAATCCTGTGCTGGATTTTTATTTTGGGGGTGGAGGAATCTCCTGATGTTGTGATCCTGCTTCCTGACTGACAGACTCTACCTTTGCTATTTTTAGAGAATCCGAGATGGAATGCATTTGTGGCTCCTGGTCCCAGAGGCAGGCCTGAGATGAAAATAGAGTTTGGCCAAGGCCTAGGCATCCAGGTGAAAAGGTCTGTTTGCTGGACCGTTGGCTCAGCTCTGGAGATGAGTGTGAGAAGCCCTCAGTCTCACATCATCCCACCCTCCCCATCCCCTCATAGACCCTATAACCTTTCTCTCAGTATCCATTATAAACAGAATTATCAGCAATAAGCAGATATCTAAGAAGAATCTTAAGAAGAGGTTTGTAAAAATCATGAGGGGCATGGATCGGGTGAATAGCCAAAGTTTCTTTCTCAGGGTAGGGGAGTCCAAAACTGGAGGGCACATGTTTAAGGTGAGAAGGGAAAGATTTAAAAGGGACCTGAGGGGCAACTTTTTCACACAAATGGCAGTGTCTGTGGAACAAGTGGTAGAGGCAACATCTAAAAGACATCTGGATGGGTATATGAATAGGAAGGAATTAGAGGGATAAGGACCAAATGCTGGTGAATGGAATAGATCAGTTTAGGATATCTGGTTTGTGCGGATAAGTTGGACCCAAATGTCTGTTTCCAAGCTATAGAAGTCTATGACTCTATGACTCTGTAAGTTCATAAAACTGTCCAAATAAATAAATATTACTCAAAAGTTCACTTTTAAAAATTCTCTTACTAACTTATAATTGATGAAATAAAACCAAGCTCAAATTTTTCTTGAAAGCTGTCGAACAAACCCAGCTGAGTAGAATCAATTTGTGAATATGAAACTCTGTCGAGCATTCAAACTACAATTCCATTCAACAACTGTATCAACAAACTCTCATTATGACACGTGAAATTGATAGCAGCTTCTGAACTTACCTCTCTGGTGTTTCCCAGTTATAAACCATATTCCTTCTTACCCCCCTCCCCATGCCCACAGTTCATGACACGTCTTTGTTGATGTGCCTCACATGGTCCAACTCCATGAAAACAGAGAAAGTTTGAAATCCACAATGGCACTGGCAATATTGCAACCGCTGTGTGCATGCTCCTTGCAGGATGCCTTTATTATACTCTACTGAAAATTGCTGGCATCAGGAAGGGAAATGGGAATTGTGAAGTCAGGTTCCGAGCACTATTCTTCAAGCCTGCCAGTGCAATTTGGCATTGCATTGGAACTGAAAAATTGACTCTCCAGCAATGGTAGTTATGGGTGTGAAGAATGGATAGCTGTTTCTGCCATTTAAACTAAAGAGGTAGAACAAACTTGAAGTAGTGTGAGTACTGTCAGTCAGAAGTAGAGCAGATTAAATCCTGCTGATAATCTCAGATCTGTATTGCTGCTGGCTAGGCAGTCCATCGCAATGAACATCTCAATGTGTTGTAGCTGAAGTAAAGATTCTTTGATGTCTTAACAGCAGTCAACTGCACTGTTTGTCTTTATATATGCTCTGCTTCCTCTAATGTTTTAATCCAAAACAGGTAGGTAACATTTTCTAAGCTGAATAATGCAGTTACATGATTTTGTTGGACAGCAGGAACATCAGCACTGGAAATATGCATTGTCATGTAAATTGTTGAGTTGTGGTTTGCCTTTGGATAGGTGAAAATAAATATTAGGTAACCAGACAGAAGGGGGTGCATCTGGTGGCTAATAGTCTTCATTGGAAATATGGTTTCAAGTAAAGAATAATGGAATGATGGATGGTTTTTCCCCAGTTATCACTGATATTCCCACCTTTTGAAAACAGGACAAGTTGCTCATGATAAATGAGGCAGAAGGACAAATGACAAGCTAGAGCCTCATTAAAAATTGCATTCAACATTATTTTCTACTTAAAACTAAGGTCTGAAATGTGTAACTTTTAACCGTACTTTGTATGTTTTACGCTGTACTATAATTACTGTAATGTCTAATTTTAACTTTATTCTTTCTTTCCACCTTGTTCTTAAGATTCTGTACCTAGGTACTTGCACCCCTTGAGGGGTGACATTATACACCTTTCACTGCACTCGTGTATTTTTGTGCTTGAGCACACCTGACAATAAAATCAAGTCAACTCAAAATCAAATCAGGGCCTGATTGAGCACCAGCAAAGACTCACTATTGAACAGAGGACGCCATTCTGCCTATTGAGTCTATGCTGGTTCTCTGTAGAGAAATCCACTCTGTCCTATTTCTAATATTAATTCTTATGCCTTAGCCTGAATTAAGAAGTAGATTGCATTGAAAATGCTCCAGAAAATGGAGTTCCATTGAGATCCTGATGTGATCTGTTCCTTTTCTTGGTTACTTGGAAGCTAGTCAAATGGAAAACTCATAATTTAGTGGGAGCATGAAGCGATTTAATAGGTAATTTATGAACTTTTTAAGCCTGTATTCCTTCTTTCTCCTCAGGCATGTGTTCTATTCTGTGTCTGCAACTTAGAGGAGATGGATACATAGTGGGAATTCACCATTGAGTGATACTGATGTGATAGGAGCAGTTAGACAGTGAAATTAGCGTGTGGCCACAGTGAAAGGTTTGTGCTGACAGATGCAATTCCTTTAGGTTAATCTCATCTATTAGGGATAGTAACATTTTGCCACTTCAAGCCTCTCAGACCTGAAACAGTAATAAAAGCACAAAGTGCTCAAGAATCTCAGTAGGTATGGCAACATCAATGAAGAGAGAAAGAGTTAATGCTTCGACTCTGAAATGACTTTTGCTCAGAACCTTGAAATATCAACCCTATTTCTCTCTCCCTAGATGCTGCCAGAGCTGCTGAATATTTCCAGCATTTTCTGTTCTTATTTAAGATTTTCAACATCCACAGTATTTTAATTTTGCCATAAATATAAATCCAATAGGCGTTTTGAAAATGTAATGTTGAATTAAAGAACACATTTGCTGCACACTAGAAAATGGACAAGCAGGGAGGGGGTAAGGCAAATGCTCTTAATTGTATTACCCTTCCTGCCTGTCTATTTTCTGGTATGCAGCAAATGTTTTCCATAATTCAACATTACATTTTCATCTAAATGGTTAAGGACAAGTTTTAAGGCTATGGACTTTCTCAGTTCAAGAAGAACTTCTTTACCCAGAGACTGGTGGAAATATGGAACTCACTTCAAGGAATAATTGAGGTGAATGGGATTGGCACATTTAAAGGAGAACTGGAAACAAGCATGAATGAGAAAGGAATAGAATGTTATGTTGATGAACTAGGTGAAGAAGGGTGGGAGTCAGTCATTGAGCTGTTGGGTTGAGTGGCTTGTTTCTATGCTACAAGTAACATGTATTTCTAAGATACGCGATGCTGTTCAGGGACACTTTCCATGATTTGTGATAAGAACAGCTATGGCTATGTGTGCTCAACCCATTTCTTTACTTGATTTTTGCATGGTCAATCTGTGCAAATGAATAAGAATGCATTTACAATCAGTGTGTTTGGGAGCATTCATTCAACACGCTATAAAATTCCTAGCCTAAATTATAACGTGGGACAAACCATTAGTGCATGACTCATTTCTTTTCAGTTTCAAACCTAAATAAATCCATAATTGCCTCCTCAATAAAAATAGAAAATGATGGTCATTCAGCGAATATAAAAAGGAAAGATAGATTCAAACAATCTGGATGTGTCACCTTGCTCAGATCTGAGGTTGGAAACATTTTGGTTTATTTGGAAGGTGGAAATGGAGGGGAAGGCAATAGGGTGAATAGGATAGGAGGGTGGTTGGGTTCATGGATCTGCAGTCTGATGGAGAGATTTAAATTATCATCAATGAGATGATACAGAGGTTTTTTTTTAAAATGGAGGAAGATTTTACAACTGCAGTTCAGTGGAAATGAAATTCAGAAAGGATGTATGTAAAATTGTGGTCGAAACACAAGCAACCAAATGGTAAAGTGTTTCCCAGTGGAATGTTTAGCACTAAGACTTGAAGCCTTTCTTCCTAAATAAAAGGTAATTTTCTCAGATCTTATTTCCCTTGTTCTCTAAACTACTTGGAGGCAAAAAGCATATTTCCTTCCATCCACCAGACTGCTTACTCTGTGTCCACTTAGAAATCTGACCTACCATCAAGATTAATTTCTAAGCTCTAGAAACATGTTCAAATGCCATAGTAATATGAGGTTTCTAGTCTTCATTTCAGTTTGAAGAACAGTCACTGAATGTATCTCAGACAATCAACGGAATGGCCTTAAACATCATTGAATCAACTTAGATTTGTTTTCTTCTGAAAATGTTTGGGCTTACTTGTGGTTTGACTGGATTTTAGCCAAAATACTTACTTCTGGCCAAACATTATACAGAATTTGCTGCGATGTTTCAAAAATAAACAGTTTAGTCTTCAGTTAAAAATAGTTGAATATAAAGAGGCTTTTTCTGGTTTGTGTGAACTATTGGGAATGTTCACATCTTGGGTCAGATCAACAATTGTTTTAATCATTTCGTTCCTGCAGTTAGCCTCCAAACACCACAATGAATGGAGTTCAGATACGGAACACTAAACTCAAATGACATAAAGTCCCTGGCAGTTAATATTGTATTATAAATAAAGCAGCAGTTATTGGCTTAGTCTTTGTCAACAACAGCTACCAGTTTCTAACTTTGGTCTTTAAGTGAAATCATTCCAGATGATTTTGTTTAAGTAAAGTTCTTTAGATCCCTAAAGGTGTTGGTAGTAGGGTAGCTGTATGATTATTTAATATGAATGAAGCTCATTTAGGCTGGATGCAGGTATAATAGCTGTTTACCTTGTGCTTTTTCTTAGAGTAAGCATTATATTAAAAAGCAATAGCTCTTTGGGTGGTCATAGAAATATCCAGCAATATGATCTAGCATGCAAAACTGTAAATATCTATTTGTATAACAGTTACATTTTGTTTAAAGACTGTAAATTTTATTTGAGTTTACTTTAGTAAGTTAAAGGCATCATAATTCTTTCACTGAAAGTGCCTATGCCAAAGAAAACATTGCACTATCTCTCCCACATCAAAATAGAATTGACAACTGTTCAAGTAGTGTTGCTATTTTTTTAAGACACTATTCCTACCACTTAGATAAAAGAGGGTATCAGTGTGTGACAGTAAACCACTGACATGGATAGACATGGACAATAATGCATCTTGCCCCTTTGATGTTGCTTTTGACACTAATAGGCACTTATTCTACTTTACAGTGCCTGCAGCCCTGTAAAGAGTCTTGGGACTTACAGGAGGTTCACTGCCAAAGCAAGTGTGAGGTAAGGTCCATCCTTGGGTGATTTACTTTAGCTATTATTAACTTTGAAAATAAATCAAATTGTTGGCTCAGTTTGTAGGTAATCGAATGTAAACACCAGTGGCAAAACCAAGAGGGATATGAAATTACAATCCAAATTAGAAAAACAGGACAATGGGTTTCGTCCTTTGAGACCATTTTTTTAATATGTGACTACAAATGCATTAATTATAGAATTTCTCCTGCCTTGCAGTTTATTACATGAATGATTGGTTTGTTAGGGTTTCAACATATAAGCTGTAGTGATTGTAACAAGGTCAGCCAGCTGAACCTCATAGAATATGAGTTCCCCGATTGGGGCTGTTGATCTGGTCCAATCAGGGAGACCTGGCCGACATGTAAAAGGTGAGTGTCACAGATACTGACACTCTGGTATCTGACTCTAAAGTCAAGGACCGTTCATGTGTACATAAAGGGTGGCTTGGTGATGGGTACTGGCTTCTGTGGAGTTATTTCATAAGCAACAAAATAAAGTATTTTTCTTGGATGCATTAGTTTTTTTTTATTTAATTTCCAGTCTCTCTTTCCAAAGAAACACTATGAGTGCCTGACCAGCTGTGAGTTTCTCAAATCAATCCAGTCAGTGAAACAAGGTGACTGCCCAGCTCCAGAGAAGGCCAGTGGCTTTGCTGCTGCCTGCGTTGAAAGCTGTGAGGTAGATAATGAGTGCTCGGGACTGAAGAAATGCTGTTCCAATGGCTGTGGTCATACGTGTCAAATACCACGGAACCTGTTCAGAGGTATGCACCGGCCTTGTATGTTGAAAAAACCTGACTGAAATATTAGAATGTTTCCCCCTTATATCAAATGTTTTCCAAAAACATGACAGGTTGTGAGGATTATATAACAGCTTTAAGGTGCCCACTGTAATCATGTCTTTCCGAAGTCATGAAGAATTTCCAAACAATTTGCATTTGCATAGCACCTTTGGCATTATAAAGTGTCTCAAAGTATATCAACAAGATGTTAAACTGCCCTTGACAACGACAAAAGGAATTCATCAAGACAGTGATCCAATTAGTCAAGAGAATGAGCGTTATTTGTGTTCTGGGTTCCGTTCTCTCAGCTCTTTTGATTTAACCAACTATGCCCCTTTCGCTCAAATTTCTCCTTCCACTCTTTACATTGCCTTGCACTATAAATGTACCGTACCCTGATGGATAAACAATTGACTTGTTACCAGTGCTCTGTTTTAGTCTCTGGGCAGATTACATAATTAGGAGTCACTAGGGTTGAGTCGTTCTACCTGCCTTTGCACATAGGAACACAGGGACAGGACTGGGACAAACAAGTCCTTTAAGTCCATTGACTAATCTGTGACCTAACTTCATTTGCCCAGTTTTCTCCCATATCTCCCAATATGAACAATTCACTCACATTAAAAAGTAACTATTAACCTAGAATGAAAATCCATTTGCTGAAGAAAGTATCAAACTTCTATCACCCTTTGCAGGTAAGAATTGTTTCCTAACTTCACTGCAAAAGCCTGTCTATAAGTTGTGGACCATGTCACATCACTTAGGGTTGAAAGGGTGGCCCCTGAACACAGTCCTGACTCCTTTTCCAAACATCACCCCCACGGCAAAGTTCTGCTCCCTCCGCTGCAAACAGTGAAAACGATTCATAGAGTCATTGAGTCGTAGAGATGTACAGCATGGAAACAGACGCTTCCGTCCAACTCGTCCATGCTGTCCAGATATTCTAACCTAATCTAGTCCCAAGTTAAAAATCACACAACACCAGGTTATAGTCCAACAGGTTTAATTGGAAGCACACTAGCTTTTGGAGCATCGCTCCTTCATCAGGTGATAGTGGAGGGCTCAATCCTAACACACGGAATTTATAGCAAAAGTTTACAGTGTGATGTAACTGAAATTATACATTGAAAAATTGATTGTCTGTTAAGCCTTTCATCTGTTAGAATACTGTGATAGATACACTTCTTTCATGTGTAAATCACAAAATCTTTGTTAAAAAAAAGTTGCATTCTCGGGTTACATGTTAACAATGGTGATAGCTCGACAACATGTCGAAGTTGTTGGCCCCCTGTGTTCTCTGCCTATGCCATGATGTTTAGATTGATTCTAATCTAAAAAGTGAGATAACGGAGTTTGACATGAATGCACGCAGTTTTTGAGTACAATGTCACCCTGCAAGTACAAATTCACCCCACAAAATATATGTGTGCATGTGGGTCTTTGTCTGATTGTGTGTGTGTGTGTCTGTCTGGTTTGGGGGTTGTGAGTGTGAGAAAGTGTATGTGTGTGTGTAGTGAGTGCAGAGCACCTTAAGTCTGTGAGGGGGTGCATGTGTGAGTGTGGGAGTGTGTGTGGGTGTCTGTGTGCGCGTCTGTGTGTATGTGTGTCCGTGTGTATGTGTGTATAGGAGTGCCTGTGTGTGTGTGAGAGTGTGTGTGTGTAGGAATATCTATGTGTGTGT
>NC_057715.1:94969513-94974709 GCF_004010195.1 Chiloscyllium plagiosum
GGTATCTATGTCCACTCTCTGACACGTCTTGCAGCATCCACCGTGACAGGGTTGTATGGAGTTGTCCTGAGAGCCGGGCAGTTTGCTATGAACAATGATCTGTTTGAGGTTTGGCAGTTGTTTAGAAGCAAGTAGTGGAGGTGTGGGGAAAGTCTTGGTGAGGTGCTCATCCTCATTGATAATGTGTTGCAGGTCACAAAGAAAATAGCGTAGTTTTTCATCTCCTGGGTATTGTACACCCCAGTCCAATACCGGCATCGCCAAATCATAATCTAGCCCCATTTGCCAGTACTTGGCCCATATCCCTCTAAACCCTTCTTATTCATATACCCATCCAGATGACTTTTAAATGCTGTAATTGTACCAGCCACCACCACTTTCTCTGGCAGCTCATTCCATACACGCACCACTCTCTGCATGAAAAGGTTGACCCTTAGGTCGCTTTTATATCTTTCCCCTCTCACCCTAAACCTATGCACTCAAGTTCTGGCCTCTCCCATCCCAGGGAAAAGACCTCTCTATTTATCCTGACCATGCCCTCAGGATTTTATAAATCTCCATAAGGTTACCCCTCAGGCTCCAACGCTCCAGGGAAAACAGCCCCAGCCAATTCAGCCTCTCCCTATAGCTCAAATCCTCTGATTCTATTTATTGTGTCAGTTCCTTGTAATAACTTGGAACTTTTAATAAAATCATCACTAAACCTTCTAAAGCCCTTTTATTTACTCTGCAAAATACCTGAAGCTAACAACTCAACATTATCTGGTGTTTAGTGCCACAAGCTCACAACCTATTGTCCTTTGTTACAAGGCAGGTTCATCACTCAAGGAGTAAGCCACATTATATTCAAGGCTGATTTCACTGTCAATGGATACTCACTGGGTGTAACCAAGAATATCTAAAAGCTTTTCGGCAAATATTCCAACTGGGGAATGGGTTTGAGAAACTTAATAGCCATGACTATTCTCTGAGAAGCTGGGGAGGAGATAGCGGAGCCTTTGGCTTTGATTTTTGAGCCGTCATTGTCCACAGGTTTAGTACCAGAGGACTGAAAGATTGCAAATAGAGTCATAGAGATGTACAGCATGCCGACCAGGTATCCCAACCCAATCTAGTCCCACCTGCCAGCACCCAGCCCATATCCCTCCAAACCCTGTTGTGCCCTTGTTCAAGAAGGGCAGTAGAGGTGACCCAGTTAATTATAGACCAGAGAGTCTTACTTCTGTTGTAAGAAATTTTTGGAAAGGATTATAAGGGATAGGATTTATAACCATCCAGCAAGCAACAATGTGATTTCAGATAGTCAACATGGTTTCGTCAAGGGCAGGTCGTGTCTCACAAACCTAATTGAGTTTTTTGAGAAGGTGACCAAGCATGTAGATGAGGGTAGGGCAGTTAATGTGGTGTACATGGACTTCAGTAAAGCCTTTGTTAAGGTTCAACATGGTAGGCTGTTGGAGAAAACGCAGAGGCATGGGATTGCGGGTGATTTAGCAGTTTGGATTAGAAACTGGCATTCTGAAAGAAGGCAGCAAGTGGTGGTTGATGGAAAATATTCAGCCTGGAGTTTGGTTACTAGTGGTGTGCCACAGGATGTTTTGGGAGCACTGCTGTTTGTCATTTTTATAAATGATTTAGATGCAGGCATAGGTAGATGGGTTAGTAAGTTTGCAGATGATACTAAAGTCGGTGGAGTAGTGGACAGTGTGGAAGAATGTTACAGGTTGCAGTGGGACTTGGATAAATTGCAGAATTGGGCTGAGAGGTGGCAAATAGAGTTCAATGCAGCTAAATGTGAGGTGATACACTTTGGGAAGAATAACAGGAAGGCAGAGTACTGGGTCAATGGAAAGATTCTTGGTAGTGTGGATGTGCAGAGGGATCTTGGAATCCATGAACATAGATCCCTGAAAGTTGCCACATGGATTGATAGTGATGTATGGTGTGTTAGGTTTCATTGGTAGAGGGATTGAGTTCTGGAGCTGTAATGTCATGCTGCAACTATACAAAATGCTAGTGCGGCCGCTGTTGGAATATTGTGTACAGTTCTGGTCACCCCATTACAGGAAGGATGTGGAAGCATTGGAAAAGGTGCAGAGGAGATTTACCAGGATGTTGACTGGTCTGGAGGGAAGGTCTTATGAGGAAAGGCTGAGAGACTGGGTCTGTTCTCATTGGAAAGAAGAAGGCTAAGAGGGGATTTGATAGAGACATACAGGATGATCAGAGGATTAGATAAGGTAGACAGTGAAAATCTTTGTCCTTGGATGATGATGTCAGCTTGTACGAGGGGGCATAATTACAAATTGAGGGCTGATAGATTTAAGACAGATGTCAGAGGCAGGTTCCTTACTCAGAGAGTGGTAAGGGCGTGGAATGCCCTATCTGCCAATGTAGTTAACTCAGTCACATTAGGGAGATTTAAGCAATTCTTGGATAAGCACATGAATGATGGGATAGTGTAGGGGGATGAGCTTAGAATAGTTCACGGGCTGACGCAACATGGTCTGCGTTGTATTGTTCTATGTTCTATGATCAAATAGTGGAGCAGACTTGATTGGCTAAATGACCTAATTTTGCACGTATGTCTTATGGGTGTACTTGTGTGTATTAATGACTCATTCACCAGCCTGTGGAGGTAATCTAAAACTAAGATGATGATGTGTTTAACTCATGTTTTAAAATTATTTTAAAGGTTTTATTCTGTAATGTGGTACTCAAGTAAGAAGTCCTGTTTAAAGGAATAACAAATGTAGATGGGGAACATCATTATAGACCTGATTTTCTGATCCATGCTCTCTGTGAACACAGCTCTCTGCTGAGAATGAGGAATTTACGAGTTGGCCTGGTATTTAAGGAACTTGTCATTTCAACCTATGAGAGTTCAGGTCATTTTTCATCGGTTACAGAGCAATCCAATAATCAATGCAGACTTTAATAATGTAGAACAATGGAAGTCTATGCTGTGGTTAGGATAGAAAGCGAAGCTTAGGAATTTAGTAAAAATACTTTCAGGAATTAGACAGCTTTGGCTCAGTCTCCATTAGGACATTTGAAAATATCTGATAAATTACTTAGTAGTAGCCATTGAGACTGAACAATCTTTGTATTAATGTGAAGGAATTTTAAACATTCCGACTTCAAAACAATTAGATTACCAAATAGTAGGCTTCCTTGATGGCTATTTCTACTTAAAGTGATGAGAGGAGCCATATAGATTACGAAAAGTCCTTGATTGGACTCCTGTTCTGTAAAGATCAGGAGGGCAGCAAGAAAGACACATGCACTGATCACCTGAACAAGCTTCCAGTTTGTAATCATGATTTTAAAACCTCTACTGCAAGTTAACATCCAGATTAGAGAGTGCTATTAAAAAGGGAAATGGATATTTGCAATCTGTAACTTTTCCAATTTGGATTTCAGTGTCAAACATGCTGGGCTGGATTTGACATCCAGTGAACAGATGTCATGACTAGATGCGGAAGTAGGCGTACCTTCCCAGTTTACAGCAAGATGGGCTGAGAGAGACTGGGAGCCGGGATGTATGAGGTGCAGGAAGTAATGAGGTTGCCTGACGTTTGGGGGTGGGAGGGGCGGGGGTAGAGGCTTTGATCAAAACAGTGGACCCACGGTTGCCTCTTTCATCCTTGAAGTTTGACCAGTGTTGCTTGTCAGGTTTCTGAACCATTGCCAACTTCTGTTCACTGCCCACAGTTTGTGATCAGGGCAGAATGGGGCCTCAATTGCCTCATGATTGGGTAGATCACTCAAATAAAATGATCTCCCTCCCCTCCACATAAAATTGCAAAGGTGGTTGAGAGGTGACGTGATGCCTCTGACAGCAAATGTGCCCAAAACCCACTTCTGATGTGGGGGATGGGCAGGCTTTAAAATTCTGCACAACACAGACAAAGGTCACAGTCACACTATTAACTAAAAAAGTTGTAGACGTCTTTCAATTCATTCAGAATATCTATCATGTACTTGGAAGACCTAATTTCAGAAAGTAATTATTTAAGATATTTCAAGAACATTTTTGTCTGCTCAAGAACAATGTAGACATGATGGACGAGAAAAGCTGTTCACAGTGGAAATAGTCGAACTAAATTATAGCCATTTATCAATCAACAAGCAGTACTTTATACGGATTAAAGCACCATTAATTTATTTACCAAATCATTTTTAAAAATTAGCCTTGTGAGGTAAAATCCTTTTGGGGATTGGTCCATGGTTGGCAAAAGTACCCTTCACAACTCTTCGAAAGAAATGCAAGAATGTGAAAACACAAACAATGTTCAAGGTTTGAACCGATGCTCATCTAGCATAAACTTCCCATTGTATTGATTCATTCAAGTCAAAAAGTACTCAATTGACTGTGAAGTACTTTTGAGACATGCTGGGATCATTGAAGAGGCTAAATGCTTGATCCTCATGAAGAACCTAAACTCAGAGAGGGGGCTTGATATGGAAGAAACAAAGTCTGAAGAAAGTGATACAGTAGGTGGTATTTTGGGAAATTTAGCAAATTGAAGAGGGAATATGGCAGTGGCAGCCAAACTGTTGGACTCTGGTTTAAACATCCATGAAGTCTTCTCATTGATACAAAAGGAATATTGAAAGCTGTATACTGCGGTTCTATAATTTCATGCCATATCTTAGGATGCCTAAAAGTGCTTCACAAATCAATTAATTTGAAAAGCATTCACTGTCACTACATTAACACATTAAGCAGCCTTCTCGTATGAAGTAAGGTTTTACAAACAATATAGCATGAATGGTCATTGAATCTATTTTCTGGAGATGTTGTCTGAGGTAACATTGTTGCCCAGGGTTCAGGGACAGTCTCTTGCCCCCTTTGAAAAATGCATGAGATCTTTATCATAAACCTGAACAGGCAGACAGTGGACGCTTCTGCATTTGTACTTTTGTGAGCAGTGTTGCATGGCTCTTATTTTCAAAGTTAAAAATCACACAACACCAGGTTAAAGTCCAACAGGTTTAATTGGAAGCACACTAGCTTTCGGAGCGACGCTCCTTCATCAGGTGATTGTGGAGGGCTCGATCGTAACACAGAATGTATAGCAAGAATTTGCAGTGTGATGTAACTGAAATTATACATTGAAGAATTGATTGTCTGTTAAGCCTTTCATCTGTTAGAATACAGTGATAGTTTCACTTCTTTCATGTGTAAATCAC
>NC_057715.1:94975512-95030933 GCF_004010195.1 Chiloscyllium plagiosum
GAATCAATCTAAACATTAGGTCATAGACAGAGAACACAGGGGGCTAACACCTTCAACATATTGTCTAGCTATCACCATTGTTAACAGCTAACCCGAGAATGCAACTTTAAAAAAAAGGGTTTTGTGATTTACACATGAAAGAAGTGAAGCTATCACTGTATTCTAACAGATGAAAGGCTTAACAGAAATCAATTCTTCAATGTATAATTTCAGTTACATCACACTGCAAATTCTTGCTATAAATTCTGTGTTACGATCGAGCCCTCCACAATCACCTGATGAAGGAGCGTCGCTCCGAAAGCTAGTGTGCTTCCTGTTGGACTATAACCTGGTGTTGTGTGATTTTTAACTTTGTACACCCCAGTCTAACACCGGCATCTCCGAATCATGACTCTTATTTTCAAAGTTGTTTACAAATGTTGGATTCTATTCTACAAATGTTCCCTTCTCCTATTTCATTTACCCCACCCAACAGCATTCAAAGCCAATGAACTTGCTTCAAACTATTGCTACCCACAAAAGTGCTACCACAGTTCCTCCCAGTATTTGTTTTCCACAGTGTAATTGCTAGCATGTAACTCCTTGTTGCTGTCTGGGGCAGAATAGTACAATAGTACATCAGAACTTCAACCTTGTAACCTTAAGCTGCTGTATCTGAGATTCTTCAGAACTAATACGACTTGCTAAATTTCAATATATAAAAATGATATAAGATGAAATGGTCATAAAATATCCGTGTTGAAACTTTATTGCTGGAACAGCACAGCAGGTCAGGCAGCATCCAGGGAACAGGAGATTCGACGTTTCGGGCACAGGCCCTTCTTCAGGAATCCGTCAGAATTTTCTTTGGATAAAATTTTGAGAAATTACTTTTGCACTGTTTTTTGCTTCATTTGTGAGAGAAACCTGAATGAGGAAGAGTCTGATGGAGCTATAAAGTTATGAAGTGTTGTCATGTATGAGATATAAAAAAAGCCGAACCTGTTCTTAGACTTTATGTCTGATTAATGCAGTTTCTGTTTATGAAGAAGATTTTCCTATGTGTTTTAGAGTCAGTTTGACTCTCTAAAAGGTATACTGCCCAGTTGTATTAAAGTGGCTGATGGACAAGATTGAAGAGTTGGAAGCCAATTTAGGATCATGCATACTAATTCTAAGAGTTCATTATGTTCTGGCTTAAGATGGGACTTCTGAGATTTTGTCCTTCCATGAGCAATCTCTGGCACAGCAATGCAGACTGCAAGTTTGTAAGTTTGGAGATATGGAACTCGTGGAGCTAATCTTGCTGCCTCAATCTAACACATAGACAGAGGAGTGTTTCCCAGGTCAGGAATGTGATTGCATGAATAGTGGGATTTACAGTTCAACTTTCTGGAATCTGATAATTCGGGCTGGTTGGTGGAATGATGAGTGGATCATGATTGTGTGTGTTGGGTGTACAGTCTTCACAGTGACTTGGCACAGATACTTCTGAAGTACATGGAACTGACTAAGAGAAGTTCTTCAGCCCCATTGAGATGAGGAAGTCTTTTCTAGGAACCATCAGTAAATTTTCTCACCAGCATCAAAATAATTAACCTCATCCTCAATTACGTGTTCCTGTTGTCACAAGCTTTTGCCTGTAACTCACCTCAAGTTGCCACTTTTCCACATTCCAGCACCAAATGCCTGTCAGCTACAGGCCTCATTGACTTCCTGTCATCTACTCAATTCCTCTAAGCATGTTGGGGAGCTCATCATTTCTATTGCTGAAATATTGTCAGAGTCATAGGCTTCACAGTATCCAGTGCCTTCAACTGTGTCTTGATATCATATGGAATGAATAAAATTGTCTAAAGACTGGCTTTTGTGAAACTGGAGAAGGCAGTAATGCAGCGTTCATTTGACACCTCTGGCTGAAGATTGTCGCAAATGCTTCAGCCTTACATTTTGCACTGATATGTTAGGCCTGCCCATCATTGAGACTGAGTGTATTTGTGGAGCATACTTCTCCAATGAGTTTTTAAATTGTTCACCATCATTCACATTGGGATGTGACAGAATAGCAGAGCTTAGACCTGATCTGTTGGTTGTGGAAATATTTAACTCTGCCTATCACTTGGTGCTTATGCTGTTTGGTATATCAGTGGTTTGGTATATCAGTAGTCCTTTTTTTTCGCTTTCCCAGCTTGACACCTCATTTTTCCATTCGCTTGGTGCTGCTCCTGGTATACTGTCCAGCACTCTTCAATAAACCAGGGCGAATCCCTGCGTTTGATGACAATTATAGATTGGGGGTATGCCAGGCCTTGGAGTTGCACAAGTACAATTTTACTGCTGATGCCCACAGCACCTCATGGATCGCCAGTCTTAAGTAGTTGGATGTTTTCACAATCTATCCTGCTTAGCACAGAGATAGTGACCCACAACGCAATGGAGGGTATTCGCAATGTGAAGATGGGATTTTTCCTCCACTTGGACTGTGCTGGCAACCCCTACTGCGAATGTAAGGGACAGATGCGTGTGTGAATGGTGGATTGGTGAGGTAATTTGGTTTTCCTTTATGATTTCCTCACCAGCTACCACAAACCCGGTCTTGCAGCTATGTCCTTTAGGACTTGACCAGCTCAGTAGTGGTGCTCCTCAGTCAACCTTCGTGTGGGCAATGAAGTCACCCACCCAGAATAATTCTGCACCCTTTGCCAACCTCAGTTCTTACTCCAAGCTGTGCTCAACATGGAACAATACTGATTTATTAGCTTGGGGTTGATGGGGTTTTTTGGGTTTGTTGGAGAACATGGAAATCAGCGGGAGGTTTCCTTGCCAATGTTTGATCTGATTCCATTTGACTTCATGAGATCCAGAGTCAATGTTGAGTACTCCCAAGGTGATTTCCTCTGACACAATACTGCTATATTGCCACCTTACTGGGTCTGTCCTGCTGATGGGGAAGGAATGGTAATGGTGATGTCTGGGACATTATCTGTACGAGATGACTCGGTGATGTCAGGCTTATGCTTGTCTAGTCTGTAAGACATGAGACCCTTCCTTGGCACTAGACCTAGATGTTAATAAGGAGTTCCTTGCAAGTGTGAAAAGAGCTGTGTTTTTTACTTTCACTTCTGGTGCCGAGGACCATGCTGGGTATTCCATTTGATTTTATTCCTTTGAGGCTTTTTAGCAATTTTATACAACTTGAGTAGTGTGGCAGGCCGCTTCAGAGGGCAGTGAAGGGTCAACCATGCTACTGTGTGTCTGGAGGCACAAAATAGGCCAGACCAGATGAGAATGGCAGCTTTCCAGATGGACATTAGTGAACCTGATGGGTTTTTGTTATTACAATTGACAATAGTTTAATTAGACTTTTAGTTTCAGATTTGATTGTTGTTAATTCACTTTCCAAAGTCTGCCACAATGGAATCCAAACATAGATACCCAGAACATTTCCTGGGTCTTTGGTTTGCTTATCCAACAACCATGTGCTATGCTAAGGCCTCCCCCTTCGCTCTTGAACATATGTCTTTTTGAGGCTATTCAACCTGCTCCTGTGGCCTGTAGAAGCAGAGGAAAATATTCATTCAGCATGTCTGTTTTAGTAGTTCATAAAACTGTTTGTTGCTATGTTGCATCAGCCTTGATGAAGAGTGGTGCCCTTTAAGCTATATATCCAATTGTCTTTCTCTAATGGGAAGAGATTCCTATGGAACTTCATGCACTATGGCTAATTATCCACTAACGTACCTACCATTCCAGTATAAGTTGCCTCTCTTCATCCTATTTTCAAATATTGTTGCTCGCCCTTAGGCCACTGATATCAATTGGCATTCCATCTTCCAAAGCAGTTAGAATCAGCTAACTGTACATGGAAATTCAACCTTTGACTCTCTGGTCTGTGTGGCTTAGTCGAACGCCTGATGGTGTTTTTAACCACAGACTCAGCAGGAGATTTACACTGATTTATATTTACCTATGATGTAACTGCAATGAATAAAGAATCACAGTTATGTTTCAGAATCTAGCCTTGGGATGCAAAGTTACAAGTTGGAATTTACGCTCACTGAAATAGGCAATGGTATGTGCTCTTTGTATTTCCAAAGAACATCAGGCTGCAATTAAACACAAGAGAGATGTTACTTTGAGTAAATGAATTAAACAAATGCTAATTAAAAAAAAACAGAAGTGCTGTACTTTCACATGTAAAATGCAATTTCATTGCACACTCCGGTCAAACTTGAAGGCTATGATTTAGTTTGACAGGAAGTGTAACATGATAAAAAAATCACCTTCAGGCACTTATCTTGCTTGAAGTACTGTTTATAATTGTAAGTGAACTGAATGCTAATGTCTGTCACAAATAATAAAAATAAATTATGATAAGTCAGAATCGAAAATCATACCTCCTCTTGTAAAGTTTTTAACCTCGCCCTTAGCTGCTTATAGTTTGATTCTTATTCTGGTGAAATACTGTACAATAATAGTCTTTAAAGGTTCTTATAATAATGTAACTTTAATATATGTGGAGTTACCCTAATGTATAGCTTCACATTTTCTGTAAGGGTGCAACATCTTAAATTTGCTGTTGGGAGATGTTGGGAACTGAATGGTTTTGGCACATCCCGCATTTATTACTTACCCCTAATTGTCTTTCAACAAGTGGTGCTGAGCCATGAACCATTAAATAGTTAACAAGGCCATTTCAGAGAGCAGTTTAAATTCAAACAGAATGCCTTCGGTCTGGAGTCACATCTCGGCCAGACTAATGGAAGATAGTGGATTAGATTAGATTAGATTACTTACAGTGTGGAAACAGGCCCTTCGGCCCAACACAATTCACCTGACCTGCACATCTTTGGACTGTGGGAGGAAACCAGAGCACCCGGAGGAAACCCATGCAGACACGGGGAGAACGTGCAAACTCCACACAGTCAGTCGCCTGAGGCGGGAATTGAACCCGGATCTCTGGCGCTGTGATGCAGCAGTGCTAACCACTGTGCCACCGTGCCGCCCACAAATGTGGACTTCCTCCTCTGAAAGATTTTAGTGAGTTTAATGAGTTTTCACAACTAAATAGTAAGTGCTAGGAAATGCAGGGTTACAGGGATAGGGTAGGGAGGTGGGTCTGTGTGGGATGCTCTTCAGAGAGTTGGTGTGAACTTGATGAGCTGAATGGCCTGCTTCCATACTGTAGCGATTCTATGAATTGACTGCAACCTTGTGTTCTTACCTCCCTGTGCCCATGCAACATTTCATAGCAGTCATCAGTTAATAAACATCCAAATGGTATGTGACCATCCCCAAATCATTAATGGCAAGTTACAGAAAGTAACCACAACACCCATATTTTATGGACATTATGAATTCCCATTTATTTTGTTAGAAATTATTCCAGGATAGGGTTATTAACTTTAGTTGAGAGTTATGGCATTGCTGTGCAATTCTCCATTGGCTCCAATTAAATGCTTATAATCTGACATGTGAGATGACAGCGTCATAATTCAGGATGACATTAAGTGCACTGAAAGGAACAGTTAGAAAAATGGCATTGGGCCAGATATTCTGAGGAGAGGCAATCTCTACCCTTTTTTTGTGAAAGGAGAGTGATCCATATTTCTGTGAAGTGATCGTGGTCAGGGCTCCTTCACAAATGCAGAGCATTATTTTCATTCTGACAGTTCTGTCATGGTGCAGAACAGTTGGGGGAAGACAAACCACTACCCCCTTTTAAAGCAGTCAGCTGCCATATTCTGAAATTTAAAGGTCCAAAATCAAGGACAATCACTTTGATAGCAGCTCATAAAAGGTAAGTATATAATGGAAGTGTGAGGTCAGGGACCAGCTAAGTAGGATGTAAGCTAGGTATTGATAGTGTGTCAGCTGGTTGGGATGCCAAGTGGTTAGAAGAGGGGTCATCTCGGTAGTGGTAGGTTGCCAGGGTAGGGAGAGAGTGCCAGAGGGTAGATTGCCTTGAGTAGGGATAGTTTGCCTGGAGGTAGGATATTATGGGTGAGGGTAGGTTGCCAGGAGGCAGTTAGAGTGAAGGGGCCGATTTCCAGAGGGTTGTAGGGGGTCAGGGCTGAAGTGGTGAAGTGGGTTGGGTCTGATGTTGGGCTCAAAGAGAGTGTCAAGTCCAGCTCATGTGAAAGGGGAGACAGGTCCAGCAATGGCCAAAGGAGGATATTGGAGCCAGTGGCATGGTAGGGGTGTCGGATGTCTGGGGTGTCAGGTCAGGGACTGGGGCATTTAAGTGCTCTGGGACAGATATAGTTGAGGGTGTGTATGATAAGTTTGGTGTCATTGAAGAGTTAGCCAGGAGTTAGACTATGTATTTTCCTGAGTAACTATTTACTTCATTGCTTCAGAACCCTCCACACTCTCTGATTTAAATGAAGACTTTTGGAAGGTGCAGAGGAATTGCCTGTGGAAAATTCAATTCTCCTGGGCAATTTGTGTGATGTCTGCTACAATGCAGATTTTGTGAGTTCTCACCTACACTGGAATACTGCCTCTCTGGCCATTGGAAAATCCAGGCTAAGGTCATTGAAAAAGTATGTCCATTTTTCGGGAAGATGAACAGTGACCTGCCATGAGGAAGAAAAGCTCAAGGTGTAGCTTGAGGAAAAGGAGCACAGTGGTAGTGCAGGTTCAACAGTTGCTGCTTGAAATTTCACCCAATGGTAGATCTAACACTTGCTGCTTGGTTCCTGAGGTGTCAGAGAACTGTTGTGTATTTCCAATGTTCTGAGGTATTCTTCAAGTTACAGTTTACTTTGATTCTTGAAGTATAAATTGACTCACTGTCGCAATGTTGTTCTTTTTGCTTAACAAAATCCTGTCCTCCCTCTAATGTGTGAGAAGGAAATTACCTTTTGCTTCTTCATCTGTGTAATCACATTATCACCAGAGCCTTCTTTCATTTGGGACTTATACTGTAAATGCCCTGTATATTTATCTCTCCGACAAATTTCAGCCGTCTCCTCCTTACTGACCTCTTTCAACATGCTGTTGTTCAATTCTTCCAAAGTTTGGCTACGTTGATATCTATGTCGAGAGTGCGGTGCTGGAAAAGCAATGTTTTGGGCATAAGTGCCTGAAATATCGATTCTCCTGCTTCTCGGATGCTGCCTGACCTGCTGTGCTTTTCCAGCACCACACTCCTGATTCTGATCTCCAGCATCTGCAGTCCTCACTTTCTCTCCATTGATATCTATATCATATAACTTAGAATATTTTCTACATTAAGAAGTGCAATATAAGTACATATTGCTACTCTGTTTAACTGATAAAGTCGTATTCTTATGATATTTTTCAATTGACTACTCAGTTGTTTATCACTGTGTGCTCTGGCAGATCAGAGTTTCTTACGGCATTGGGGGCATTCTAGCGAAGTTTGCCGATGATACGAAGTTAGGTGGACAGGCAGGTAGTACTGAGGAAGTGGGGAGGCTGCAGAAGGATCTTGACAGGTTGGGAGAGTGGTCCAGGAAATGGCTGATGGAATTTAACGTGAGCAAGTGCGAGGTCTTGCACTTTGGCAAAAAGAATAAAAGCATAGACTACTTTCTAAATGGTGAGAAAATTAATAAAGCCAAACCACAAAGGGATCTGGGAGTGCTAGTCAAGGATTCTCTAAAGGTAAACATGCAGGTTGAGTCCGTGATTAAGAAAGCGAATGCAATGTTGTCTCTTATCTCAAAAGGGTTGGAATATAAAAGCAGAGATGTACCACTAAGACATTATAAAGCTCTGGTTAGGCCCCATTTGGAGTACTGTGTCCAGTTTTGGTCCCCACACCCCAGGAAGGACATACTGGCACTGGAACGTGTCCAGCGGAGATTCACACGGATGATCCCTGGAATGACAGGTCTAACATATGAGGAACGGCTGAGGATACTGGGATTGTATTCGTTGGAGTTTAGAAGATTAAGGGGAGACTTAATAGAGACGTACAAAATAATACATGGCTTGGAAAAGGTGGATACTAGGAAATTGTTTCCGTTAGACGAGGAGACTAGGACCCGTGGACACAGCCTTAGAATTAGACGGGGTCATTTCAGAACAGAAATGCGGACACATTTCTTCAGCCAGAGAGTGGTGGGCCTGTGGAATCCATTGCCACGGAGTGCAGTGGAAGCCGGGACGCTAAATGTCTTCAAAGCCGAGATTGATAGATTCTTGTTGTCTCGAGGAATTAAGGGCTACGGGGAGAACGCTGGTAAGTGGAGCTGAAATGCGCATCAGCCATGATTGAATGGCGGAGTGGACTTGATGGGCCGAATGGCCTTACTTCCACTCCTATGTCTTATGGTCTTATGGCATTTATGTAGACATATTTAAGAAGAAATGGCAAAGATTTGAGCTTGTATTTAATTTATCATGTGGTTCTTGAGTCTTGTCAATCCTGAGGAAAGGTCACATGAGAAACTCAGCTACAAATTATAAAGAAAAACAGCAGGTCATATAAGAAACTCAGCTACAAAGTATTAAAAAAAAGCAGCACCCTCTAGTCTTACTAATGTTGTATCTTTTGAAAAGTGTTGTATGTAACCTTTTATATGTCTTTTATTCTATATATACCTAAATGTCTTCTGTATCACTGTCTGTACTATTTAACTGCTATAATGATAATCTCTTATGGTGCCCTCTGATATAGGTGTCCCACTGAAACCCAGAAAGGAACTAAGTTTTACAGAGTTACCAACTGGAAATCTGGAGATCAAATGGTCATCAAAGTTCAACATTTCTGTCGAACCAGTTATCTATGTTGTACATCGAAGATGGAACTATGGCATCCATCCTAGTGAAGATGACGCCTCTCACTGGCAAACTGTAGCACAGGTCAGTAATACACATAAACCAGATGGTTATTTTTCATATTACACTCAAATAATAATCACTGCTTGGAAACTTCATGTAAGACAGGAGTGGATGGATTCTTGACTGTCAATGAGTTAAGGCTATTGGGGTGAGAGGGAAAATGGAGATTGGCCATGAGATAATCGAACGGTGGAGCAGGCTAGAGGGTCAATGGGCCTATTCCTGCTTCTAATTTGTATTTTCACATGTCAAAAGTTATTTGGGGAAGTGAATTCTAGATTTCTGCTATACTTTATGTGAAAAAATGCTGTCGGACTCTGCTCCTAAGTGGCATTGATCCTATTTTGAGATTATGTTTTCTTATTATGGATTCCTCCATCACAGGAAATAGTTTCTCTACATCTACTAATAAATCCTGAAATAATTTAAAATACCTTGTTTAGATTATGCATCAACTATCTGAACTCAAGGGGATACAAGCCAAGTTCATGTAATTGTTTCTCATGATGTGACTTCTTAAGTTCCAGTGAATCATTCCAGCTGAACTGTGTACTGTAACTCTCTTATGTGTCAGCTGTGGTTGGTAGCACACTTGCCTCTGAGTCATATGGAGCCAAGTCGCACTCCAGGGACTGGGTATTACATACCTTGGCTGGAGTTTCTGTCATGGAGGCACATAAAATAGGAGGGCGAACCACACTCCCACCATCATCACCCCCCCACACTTGCCCACCACAACTAACACTGCAGAGGTCTTAACGTTAATAAGGATGGAGCAGGGAAAGGGGCTGTGAAATTAGCAGCCAGCTCACCAGATGTAAATAAATAACTGAAAACACAAAAGAGCAACCAACCCAATATTATCGTGCCCAATATTATCGTGCCCAATATTATCGTGCCCAATATTATCATGCCCAATATTACCATGCCCAACATTACTGTGCCCAATATTATCGTGCCCAATATTATCGTGCCCAATATTATCGTGTCCAATATTACCGTGCCCAATATTACCGTGCCCAATATTATCGTGCCCAATATTATCATGTCCAATATTATCGTGCCCAATATTATCGTGCCCAATATTATCGTGCCCAACCATAACATAGATTTTAAATGGCAGAACAGAAGGTGAAGTACTCCTTGACCTCCCTCGGTCAGGGGAACCATGGGAACTTCAGTCTGGGCAAGTTGCCGTACCAGCAGCAGCCACCACAATCGGATTGGCTGACAGCTCCAGCAAGTGGGATTTCTTGCCACTGAGGAGCAGATATCCCACTATCCACTAAGTTAGCTCACCCCAGCAAGTTATAGATGCAGACAGGCTGGTTCTGTCTCCAATAGTTGGCTGCAAACTTACCTGGTGGGAGTTGGGTGTGAGTTGGTGGGAGGGGTAGATCCCAGAGAACTTGCTACCAAGGTGGTTAACTCGAGTCAGGGAATTTTCAAGGGCAGTGAGAGATGGGTAATAAATGCTGGCCTTGCCAGCGACACTTTGTAATAGAATAAATAAATAAATAATTCCTGACTCGTTTGACCTCCCTCAGTAGAAACCTTCCCAAGTGACATGGTCTTCACTCCACTTAGTGGGTGTGAATAGAGTCAGTCCTGGTATCCTTGAAAGTGTACTGTAGGAGGCGACATGGACAGCCTTGATGAGCTGGTAAATAGTCTGCCTTAGCTCCCTGGAACTTCGTTATGATTGTATTGTAGCATTTTCTGTCTTTGACACCTCAACAAAAGGCGCTAAATGCACTTGTCACTGCTATCAACTAGTCAAGAAAATCATTTTAACTAGGAATGAATAGAAATAGTTGCTTTGAATAATTGTCAACCATGGGAAGCAGGCTAATATCCTCCTAACATCTTATTCCTCTAATTTTAACAGAGCACACAAGACAACAATCTCCTCAAAGGGTCACCCCCTCAATCACTCCACCCTCCACTAACTCCATACAATGGCCCTCTATACTATCTTGCCAGATCTCAGGAGCCACACTGAAATGAAATGTCATTGTATACCCAATTCATTATACTAAAACAACTCCCACTCCTGAAAAACCATTCAGCTTCTCAACTCTCTTATAAAAACAAACCAACTTCTATGCATACTCCACATCAACACAGCAATTATTTGAATAACCTTTTAAAACTGTCAATTTATGAATGAAGTCAGAAACCTCCACCCCAACTGAGATATTTGTAAACTTTGGAAATCAGCCAAGCTTTCATAAAACATCCTTAGGGAGGTGTAAACAAATCAATTCTGAAATGGCTAGAGTAGCTTTGTAATTATAACTAACGCTTGCAGCCTATTGTCTCTCTCTTTTAATAACTTCACATCATTTAGTCCCGATCTACCCTTTAAAAACATTTATATCTACAACAAAAATTTATGACTCCCTCACTATGGTTTTAAGATTCTTGTGACAGCCAAAGCAGTTTCTATTTGAACTCACCTTGTTGAGTTTGTGTCTCTATCATATGTGAATCATGCCTTGGCCCCTTTCTCTTACTAACGAAAACCGGATCTGTCAGAAATGGGATGGGGGATCTGGACGAAAGAACTAAGGGCATTTTTTTGCCAGGTTTGCAGATAACACAAAGATAGGTGGAGGGATAGGTGGGTAGTGTTGAGGAATAGGGAGGCTGCAGAAAGACTTGGACAGGCTAGAAGAATAGGCAAAGAAGTGGCAGATGGAATACAATGTGGGAAAGTGTGAGGTTATGTACTTAGAATAGAGGCATAAACTATTTTCTAAATGGGGTAAGGCTTTGAAAATCTGAAGCACAGAGGGACTTGGGAGTCCTAGTTCAGGATTCTCTTAAGGTTAACAAGAAGGTTCAGTTGGCCGTTAGGAAGGCAAATGCAATGTTAGCATTCATTTTAAGAGGCATAAAATACAACTGCTAAGGCTCTGGTCAGACCATATTTAGAATATTGTGAGCAGTTTTGGGCCCCTTGCCTAAGGAAGCATGTGCTGACTTTGAAGAGGGTCCAGAGGAATTTCACGAGAATGATCCTGGAGATAAAAGGCTTGCCATATGAGGAACGGTTGAGGACTCAGGGTCTGTAATCGATGGAGTTTAGAAGGATGAGGGAGATCTCACTGAAACTTAGAGAGTACTGAGAGGCTTGGATAGAGTGGACATGGAGAAGATGTTTCCACTAGTAGGATAGACAAGGACTCAAGGCAGACCTTCAGTGTGATGGAACAATGCTTTAGAACAGGGATGAAGAGGATTTTCTGCAGCCAGAGGATGCTGAATCTGTGGAACTCAATACTGCAGAAGGCTGTGGAAGCCAAATAATTGAGTGTATTTAAGACAGCGACAGATAGATAGGTTCTTGATTTGTAAGAGGGTCAGAGCTAATGGGGAGAAGACAGGAAAATGGGGTTGGGAATCATATCAGTCATGAATGAATACTGGAGCAGACCAGATGGGTTGAAAGGCCTACTACTGCTCCTGTATCTTCTGGGCTGTGGGGCTTTCAGGATCAGCCTGTCATTTTGGAAGCTCTGTGGGGTTTGCACACATGCAAGAGTCCAGGCCCTTGAATGGATTTTGAATCTGGTATCATGTAACCCTAAGGTGAGAGAACCATCAACTGTGCCACACCTAATACAGATTTCCAGGCTTCTGGCCAATATTTATTCCTTAATCAGCATCACAAATGCAATCTTTCTGATCATTATCACATTGTAGTTTGTAGGTGTCTGAGTGTAAATTGGTTGTAGCGCAATTACCACACTGCAACAGTGACTACATTTGAAACATACTTAGGGCGGCACGGTGGCTTAGTAGTTAGCACTGATGTCTCACAGCACCAGGGTCCCAGGTTTGATTCCAGCCTCGGGCGACTGTGTGGAGTTTGCACATTCTCTGTCTGAGTGGGTTTCCTCCGGGCGCTCCGGTTCCTCCCGGTGCTCCGGTTTCCTCCCACAGTCCAAAGATATGCAGGTCAGGTGAATTGGCCATAGTGTTAGGTCCATTAGTTAGAGGGAAATGAGTCTGAGTGGGTAACTCTTCGGAGGTTCGGTGTGTACTGGTTGGGTCGAAGGGTCTGTTTCCGTACAGTAGGGAACCTAATCTAAAAATGCCTTATATGAATGCAAATTTTTCTTTCAAGGCCAATAAACCTTTCTTGAGGTTCAGTGAAAGTAAAACGGAACAGTACCCCAGGTGTGGATCTGACCAAGGTTCTGTATAACTGAGGCATCACTTTGTGATTTCCTCACTTTTATACTCTAGCCACTCGTGATAAAAGCCAAGATTTCATGAGTGTTTGGAGTACTTTTTATACCTGTACCTGAGCTTGAAGTCCACCAAGGTTAAGTAATAGGACACTCACATAAAATCACGTTTGTCCTGCCTGAGTTAAAACAGCCACAGCAGGAACAAAAGTCTGAGTGGTCTAGGGGCCTGAAAATTGGGTGATATGGCAGAAAAAGTGCAAGAATCACACGAGATGTCCAGCGAGGCCTATCTCGAAGTTGGGAACAGTACCCAATATCAAAGACAGTTTCTCACCAGGCAGAGGCAAGTTGTGTATGAAAGGGGATTATTGTTTTTTAATAACCTTATTAGCAGCAGAGTTTGCCTCATCAATATGTAACATTCCATCATAGCACCCCTGAAACAAACAGGATACTGAAAGTTCTTGACATGGAAGTCACAACCACTGATACCCCAGCTCCCCACTTGTTCCAAAGGACTTCCATATTGCACAACAACAGCTGACATCTCAGGGCACGCTGCATGGGCAGTGACTACGTGTAACCAAGTCCACAGACATCTGACCCGTGCCAGCCTCTAAGAACCTCATGCCATGATTCTGGTCCACCTACAGTGTGATTCTGCATTTCAGTGCTGCCCCTTGGGCTGAACTAGCAGCTAGTTTCTAATACTGCTGTAGGGACATTTTGTGCTCAGGGGCATGCGTCCAGCTCGTGGACTGGACCAGGCTGCTTTGCTGGGTTGTTTGCTTGCTCACTCACTTTGAGCTTACCTGGATATTCATAGCATGCCTCCTTTAACTTGCCTGGCCTCGATGTAGCATACAACTCTGCCAGAGATACACTGGGCTCATTGTTCTAACAAAGAGTCATTGGATTTGAAATGTTAACTCTGATTTTCTCTCCATGCTGCAAGACCTCCTGAGTGTCTCGAGTATTTTTCATACCTCCAGCATCTGTAATTCTTTGTTTTATTTTATTTTGTTCTATAAGTTGCTGTCCTGCAATGGTCTGGGCTGTGTTATGCATGATACTGAATTGCAGGCTCACTGATGAATAACTAGTAGATGACTTCTCTTACTGCCAGTATATTGACTGTGTTCAGAACCATGATGACTTGTGATTTGTTGTGACATTTATAACTGTAAGAGATTTACCAGTTTGTAACTGAAGTGTTTTATCAATCAAAACTCCAAACAGAAATCCTGTCACAGCAAAGACATTTTCAATTGACACCAGTTTTTTAATTGAAAAGCTTTGATGGATCAGCAGATAGACCTGGGTTAAGCCAAAATCTATGTCAATTAATAGGGTCAGCTAATTGGATGGTAGGAGAAAGTGAGGACTGCAGATGCTGGAGACCAGAGTTGACAAGTGTGGTGCTGGAAAAGCGCAGCAGGCCAGGCAGCATCCGAGGAGCAGGAGAATCGACGTTTCGGGCATAAGCCCTTCTTCCTGAGTGATTTCTACTTTAAAGTGTGCAGTACTGTTATGTACACAGATATCACTGATGGTATATCGACAATACACAGGGCATTGCCTGCCTCCAGTGAACCCATACCAACAACCTTTGAGGAAATACAACTTGTGGGTTTAATGGAATAAAGCTGCATTGCACTGGTAGATTTGTTTCTTTTCATTCTAATGTTTGAACATTTTATCAACAATATACACAGTTAAAACTAAATCTTTTTGAACAAATTTATTCCAACTTTGGCCTGAGATCCTTTGTAAATATGGGCAGATTTGTGTAACTGTTGCTGCTTCAAACTTCTACATAATTGTATTTCACAATTTGCCTGAGTGTGAGAAAAAGAAGGAGACAGTGAGGTCTGCAGATGCTGGAAATCAGAGTTGAGAGTGTGTTGCTACAAAAGCACAGGAGATCAGGCAGCACAGGAGATCAGGCCGGAGCCCTTCAACAGGATTCCTGCTTTTCCAGCAATACATTCTCAACTGTGAGAAAAAGAAGTTGAGGGAATCAGAAACAGACCAAAGTGAAAGGTAGTTCTTCTTTAAACTCTGAAATTCAAGGAGGAGGCATTTTATTTTAGTAGCAAGAATCTAAATTCATGCATTATTACAATTAGTCTTTCATAGCTTGGTATCATAACATAATGTTTGTAAAATGACAATATTCTCCCTGCTTCCTCCAGATCCTCAATCTATAAGGAATTAAGAAATAGGAGCAGGAGTAGTGAAGCTGAAATATTATCTCTGTTTACTATCCACAGATGCTGCCAGACTTACTGAGTTTCTCCAGCAATTTCTGTTTCTGTTGCAAGAGTAGACAATATAATCCAATGACCCTATTCCACGATTTAATATGATCATGGCAAATCTAATACTGCTATTCCATCTTCCTGCCAGTGCCCTAACCCTTGAATCATTGAGAGACCACATGTCTGTCTATCCCAGTCTTAAACATTTTCAATAATGGATAATTTTTCAGCGCAAGAATGCAGAAGGTGTTTTCTCTGGTGAGTGAGTCTAAGACCAGGGGACATAGGATGAAACTATTTAGGAATGTGATGAAGAGGAATTTTTTCACTCAGAGTGGTGAATCTTTGGAATTCGCTAGCTTATTCAAGACAGAAATTGATAGATTTCTAAAGATTACTTACATTAAGAGATATGTAGATAATGCAAGAAGTGATATGGATGTAGATGATCATCCATGACCTAATTGAATGGCAGTGCAGGCCTACTCCAGCTCCTATGTTCCTTTGATCATCCGCAACCCTTTGGGATTGCGAATTCCAGAGATTCACAATCCTTTGAGTGAAGTAATTTCTCCTCATTTCAGTCCCATCTGATTATCCCTTTATGCAAAGACTGTGACCCTGTATTTTAGATTCCTCAGCAAGCCGAAACTACCTCTCAGCATCTAGCTGCCAAGCTCCTTCAGAATCTTGCATATCTCAATGCTTCTTGTTCTTCTAAATACCATGCAATATTGGACCAATTTACACACCTACTCATCACAAAACCATTCCTTCCTCCCATGGATCAATTTTGTGTGCCTTCACTGTTTCATATCAAAGTACACCCTTCATAAATATGGAGACCAAATAGCAGACAGTACTCCAGAATGGCTTGCCAAAGCTCTGTACAATTAGCGAGGCTTCATAATTCCTGTACTCTAAACTCCTTGCAATAAAGGCCAACATGCCAATTGTCTTCCTAATTGCTTACTGCACCTACATGCTTTTATTCTGCTCTTTTATTTTAATGACCAAAGTAACAATAAGTAACTCACATTTTCATCTGCCATCCTGTTGTCTCTTCAGTTAATCTGTCCATGACTCTTTGAAGCCCCTCTGTGTTCTCCCCATAGCTTACCTTTTCTCTTAGCTGGATTCAAAATTAGATACATTACTTTCTGTATCTTCATTCAAGATTGTAAACAGCTGGGACCTTAGCACGAATCCCTGCTTCCTGTCCATTAACTAAACCACAATCCTTGCTAATATAATACATCTTACTCTATGAGATTTCATCACAGTTATTAAACTGTTGTATGGAGGCTGAATGAATGCCTTTGGAAATCCAAGTACAGTAAATCAAATGGTTCCCTCTTATCTAACCTATTTGTTGCTTCCTCAAATAACTCTAACACATTTGATCTTTTAGTAAAATCCTGTTGACTTCACCAATCACTTTCCAAGTGCATTGTAAAGACTTCCTTAATAACAGCATTCTTTCAAATTACTGAAGTTGGGCAAGTATAAAGTGATGTCTTCCAGATGAAATTTGATTGGTCAAACTACTCGTTGTAAACAAACTACAATTTATTTGAACACTATAGTTGAAGTACAACAAAAGAAAGTGGAACTTAGAATAACAACTCTATTGGAAAACTTAGTAGAATAATTGATACAGTAACTGTTACTAATTAACTCTTCTAATATAGTAATATCCCAAAATGCAAATCTGAAATCAGATATTCTCACATGCAACCCAGCAGCAGAGAGAAAAAATAAATCAAGCAAAGACTCAGCAAAAGCAGCAGCCAGGAGACCTTTACTGCAGTTTCCAATCCTGCTGAGACTCCAGCAACTAACACTGAATCTCAAAGCTAAATAACTACAAGCTACAAATCCTGGTCTATGAGAGCTCGCCATACCTATCCAGGCTGCATCTCAGGTGACTGACTGTGTGGAGTTTGCACATTCTCCCCATGTCTGCGTGGGTTTCCTCCGGGTGCTCCGGTTTCCTCCCACAGTAACAAAGATGTGCGGGTCAGGTGAATTGGCCATGCTAATTTGCCTGTAGTGTTAGGTTAAAGGGGTAAATGTAGGGGTATGGGTGGGTTGCGCTTCGGCGGGTCGGTGTGGACTTGTTGGGCCGAAGGGCCTGTTTCCACACTGTAAGTAATCTAATCTAATGTAAGTAATCTAATCTAATCTAATCTATTGTTCCAACTTTTAAATAAAACCAAGGCCTCACAAGCGGTTTACTTTACTGGCTTTCCAACTAGACAGCTCTTCACCTCTGTCTTAAGACCGCTTTAAAAAAAAACAGGTATAAATAACTTATTAAAGCCATAGCATCGATACACTATCTTTTAACAATACCCTAGAAGGTAGGTACTCAGGACCAGTAGATGGCAGATTTTAGTTCCTCAAGTTTCTCCAATATTTTTTCTCTGCTGGTATTGATATCCTTCATTTCTCCATTTTTTTCTCCCCTAGGTTACCTTCTACTTTCGGTACTGAAACTAGAGCCTTCCATTCTGAAGACAGACAAAATATTTGTTCAATGTGTGTGCCATTTCCTCATTCTCCATGATAGTTTCTCCTGCCTCTGTACCAGTTCATTAGTAAGATTGGTTATCGCAGTCATAATGATGCTGTGACACTATAGTTAAGCTAAGTACAGGTAGTCCCTGGATTGTGACCAGATCCGTTCTGGACTCTGCAAGTAGTTTTGTATGCAAATCAAAACACAATGCAGGAGAGCATAATGCAGCCATTTATAAGTACAGGAAGTGTTCGTAATGTCAGGTTTTTAAAATTACACAGTTTTATGGGATTGTATTTGCAAGTATGAATGTTTCTAAGTCTGACCTTCATAAATCAGGGACCCCCTGTATTCCAGGATTAGGGAGGAAGAAAATCATTCAAAGTTAATGTTTGGATGAATGTCAAGGTTAAGGTTGGCCTGGGGTACAGTGCCCTCTAATATCTATTAGCCTGCTGACCCTTAGCACCAAGTGTTTAATATAATATGATGGTGTTCCTGAGAGACTCCCAGTGTTTGTGGCCAGAATGCATTATAAATATGTTGAGCAATGAACAACCACAGGTTTAGTATGTCAACACCAGGTATATTGAGGAATGTCAGAGGGTCATATACTGGTCACAACCAACATTTGTGACATGAGTAGAATCTTCTGCATCCAGAGGTGGTGAACTAGGGAGTAGGATGGGCACTCAGTTGGATGGGATGGTGGCATATGCAAACCTGTTGCCTTTCCACCTCCACTGGAATTAATGCTTGACCAGCCCATCCTCTCGCCAATTGAAACCCTTAAATGACCAATTAAGGAAGACTGAGAGGTCTCAGGCTGCCACCATTAGCATTCAGTAGAAAGTGAGGATTGTAGACGCTGGAGATCAGAGTCAAAGAGTGTGGTGCTGGAAAAACACACCAGGTCAGGCAGCATCCGAGGAGCAAGATGCTCGAAATATCGATTCTCCTGCTTCTTGGATGCTGCCTGATCAACTCTGCTTTTCCAGCACCACACTGTTCGACCATTAGCATTTGCCCAGCTATTGGAGATCCTGCCACTGTGCAAAATTCCCAATAGCCGCTATCCCTGAGCACCATGCCCCCTCAAGCAGGGCTGGGGGGAGTATGGGGACTCTCGATCAATCAATCAGAGGTTGATCCAGAGACTAGACCAGGTGGGGGTGAGGGTTTTGTGGGTATGTGGAGTAGGAGATTGCTGGCTGGTTACTATCTCCCATCCATTGTTTCTGACTCCTTTGCCTGCAACTCCCAGCAACCTTCCATCCTGACAATCTGAGAAACCTGCCCCCACATCACTGGGTTTTGTCCTGTGTCCTCCGTAATCCTAGGTTTTCAGGGATAGTTCATTGGCCAGCCTCCCTTATGACGCTGCTGGGCCATTCTAACTGCTGCCCCCTGAGGTATTGATTCTGCCAATACAGAAGTCTCATCAACTCTCCAGGCAGCCAGTGAGACCCCTGATGTGTCATTACACTTCTGCCTGAACTTTCGGAGTGGGTCCCCACAAACATGCCTGATGTGCAAATTGGTGTGATTCTTGTTGGTACTGATTTGATTCAAATTATTAGTTTGAATTTCTTAAAACATTTGAAAAATCTTTCTTTATGCCACCAGACCACAGAAGAGCGGGTTCAACTGCATGACATCCGTCCCAGTCGGTGGTATCAGTTCCGTGTTGCTGCTGTAAATGTACATGGTACAAGAGGATTCACTGCACCCAGCAAACACTTCCGCTCCTCGAAAGGTCTGTACTACCCTTTACATCTTGCACCAGCCTAGAGTCTGTCAGTCAGAGATAAGAACTGCCCTCATTTTGTTTTCACTCCCTTTGTTTAAAGGTCTTGAAACAGGTGGATTTTCCCAGATTTAGTTAAGTGCCTGAAATAACTGTGGTTTTGTGGTGAATGTAGTTAGTAGTCTCACCAGAATGAAACATTCTTTGCAGCTGCGCTCATAATCCTCAGTAAATCTACTGCATACAATGAAAATGATTTGGTGCCATTATTTTCTTTATGAACGGCGCTGTTAAACATTAACCTGTAGACTGCACAAAAAAACCCAGGAAGATTGAAGAGTCCCTGGTTCGACCCTTTTTGCAGTTTTCAGTTCATGAACTGTGAAGATCCAGGAAATGTTAGAATTACAATAATGAAACCTGAATGTCAAATATAAACCATTTACAGCTCACAGGAACGGGTTCAGTATTCTGGCGATGGGAGGCCTTCATAGACATGGAGATGGAAATGGAGTTTAATTAAAGTCCAGATGGGAAGGGATGGAGGTGAATATCAGACACCCAGTGCAATTATCCCTGAGGCAGCTGGATGTCTTGAGGGAGGGAGTTTGTGTAAAGACCTGGCACCTCACCATGGGACCTGCAATGGCACAGGAGATTCAAAGACTGGCACTCATGAGAGAGGAGGGAGGCAGGAGGAGGCCACCTCATCGTGGAGCAGAGGCATCTTTCTGTTTGGCATTGTCTCCCTCTGCCTCCAACTCCTCTCCTTCCTGTCCTCCTGCTCCACCTCCTCTGAAAAATTGTCGCCTTCCAGGGCCTCAGTGTCCTCATAGCCAACACCTCTGTGAAGGGCCAGGTTAACGGGAGTGCAATATCACAGCACAGTGACTGAGATCCTTGCAGGCACTGCCTGATTGGTCCAGGCACTCGTCCCAGTGCCCTCTGAGTGAGCTTGTGGTATCTCATCAGTTATGAATTTAATGTGTTGTTGACCCTTGATGAAGACGACATCTGCAGCCTGGGTGATGTACCACAGTGAGATGCCACTAACAGAGCATCTCCTTAACAAATTGCTGTCTCTTTTGGCACTAATTCTCAATCATTTACACGTACCTTTGTCTCTGCCTGAAGATGCTGTTCAGGTTTCTGTTCTCTTTTGCCTTTCCGTTCCCAGCTACACTCTTCCTGATGTTCACGTGCAGTCCGAACAATCTTGCTCACTGCTCTACTGCCCAGGTCTTGTTAGGAGGACGCCAACGACCTCAGTGAGCGAAGTTCTGACTGCTGTTGCCTTCCCTTCCCCTCGCCATGCCTAACCCCCCACCCCGGTATAGTCCTCACCTGTTTGCAGCTGCACTGATTCAGACAGGCACTGAACATCAGTTACTGCTGGGAGGATTCCAAAGGGTTGCAGAATTAGTCTTTAAGAAACTGTTAACAACTTTAGAGTTGGCCTGTATAGGAGAGCGGGTGGGTTAGGAGACTTGCTGTCCCTCTTCACTATCAGGAAAACCGTGCCTCCTTAAAATGCCAATGGGGTGCATGAAGGTGCTGCCATTTTCTCAGGCTTTCCAGTGCTGTTACAGCCCAAATAAGAGCCTGGTGTACCGGGTGGAAACATATTACACGTATATGACTAATATCTCTGGCTTGTTCAGCGTGGAATACAGGTAAGCTTTCAGTTCACTTGTAGTAGCATTACTGCAGAAGAAACCTCTGAACTTTATTTTTTGTTGAATATCTTCAGTCTGGAATTGCTATGCACGTTAAGGTAAAAGTGAAACATTACAGTGCCAGTCTAAACATTAAACTGCGAAGGTTTCAGTTATAATAGGTGAACTAATGTTATTTTTGCACATTTGTTGCACTTAACCCTTATTAAAATAAACATGTTGAAATCAATATTAAAACATTTTATGATGGAATATATAAGCCACAGTGATACAAATCAAAGAAAGAGGCAGTGGTCTTTTCAACATTAAGCTTTTGACAGCCATTACAATGTGGTTCAACCAGGAAACTACCACTCAGGAACCGAATGCAATATTTCCAAGTTTGATGATGACACAAAGCTAGGTAGTATTGTGAGCTGTGAGGAGGATGCAAGGCGGCTTTAGAGTAATCAAAACAAGTTGAGTGAGTGGGCAAACACATGCAGATGCAGTGTAAGATGGATAAATGGGAAGTTATACACTTCATTGTGCATAACAGAAAGGCAGAATAAAGATGGTGTTGCCATAGTCTCAGAGGAGAAAGTGAGGTCTGCAGATGCTGGAGATCAGAGCTGAAAATGTGTTGCTGGAACAGCGCAGCAGGTCAGGCAGCATCCAGGGAACAGGAGAATCGATGTTTCGGGCATAGTCTCAGAGGACCATAGGTCTGCTCTCTCATCACAGGGCGAAGACCCGCAAAGGATCACCAGACCTCAGACAAGAGGAGAGATTGAGAAGGAGATTGCTTTCTGGAAACCTCAGCTGGTATAGGAATTAAACCACATTATTGGCATCATTCTTTGTTACAAACTGGCTGTCCAGCCAAGTGAATTAACCGATCTCCCTGAAAGGCACAGTATTACACTAATGGTGATGTATTGGGAAATGTGGATGCACAATGGAATCTGGGTGTCCTTATACATTAGTCAATGAAAATAGACAGGTGCAGCAAGCAATTTGGAAGGCAAATGATGTATTGGCCTTCATTCGGAGAGGATTTCAGAAGCACTGATGTCTCACTGCTGTTACAAGGCCTCACTGAGATAGCTGCTGGAGTATTGTACATAGTTTTAGTCACCTTTCCCAAGAAAGGATATACTTGCCATGAAAGAAATGCAATGAAATCTCACTAGGCTGATACTGGAGACTGTCATAAGAGGAGATTGGTCCAAGTGGACCTGTAGTCATGAGGGTTTAGAAGAATGAGAGGGGATCTTATTAAAATATATACATTTCTAACAGGGCTGGACAAAGTAAATGCAGGGAGGATATTTCTCCTGGTTAGGAAGCCTAGAAGCAGGATCACTATCTCAGGATATGGAGTAGGCCACTTCGGGTGGAGATGAGGAAACATTTCTCCACTGCGACAATGGCACAGTAGGCTGGAGTAGCTGGGTCAATGCACATATTTAAGAAAGAGATGGATATATTTTTATACTTTAAAGGCATCAAGAACAATGGAAAGTAAATGGGAATATGGCATTGAGATAGAGGTCAATCAAGGTTATATTGAATGATGGAGCAGGATCAAAGGGCTGAATGGCCCACTCTTGCTCTCAGTTTCTATATTTCTTTGTTTCTACGTAAGAGATGCTGTGAGCGTTACTGGTCACTTCCATTCCTTAAAGGTTTCTAGAACACTCTGATAGCAGTTTATTATTCAAATTTTAGAAAACATACGTCTCTTAGGAATGACCTTTCTCTGTAAGCTATGTGTAACTAAATTGAAGTATGAGCTAGAAGGCTAAAAGGTGAGTTGTGGAGAAACTTTTTCACCCAGACAGTGGTGAGAGTGAAAAGGAGATTAAGTCAGCAATTCTTAAAGCATACAATGAGTATTTACATAATCACTTGGCATTGCCATAATCTCCAGGACATTTGGGCAAGAGGTGAAAAATGGGATTAGTGTAATCAGATCTTTATTGACTGGTGCAGACATGATGGGCTGAATGGTCTCTTTCTGTACTGTAGATGTCCATGAGTTTATAACCAATTTACCAAGAACACTCATGACTCCAAACTGTGCAGATAACAAATTCTCTCCCACCTTGCAAGTTGAAAATCCTATGAATACTATGTCTGCAAACCTGATCAGTTTAGAGTCATAGAGTTTACAGCATAGAGAAAGGTCCTTTTACCCATTGTGTCCATGCCAGTCAAAAACTACCACCTACCTATTTAAATGCTATTTTTTCAGCACTTGGCTCATAGCTCCATTTGCCTTGGCATCTCAAGTGCACATTTAAACAGTTCTTAAATGCCACAAGGGTTTTGCCTCCACACCTTTACAAGCTGTGATTCCCACCGCTCTGTGGGTGAAAACATTTTCTTCACTTCTCTTCTAAACCTTCTGCCCCTTCCTTTAATTTTTTTTTTTATTCTTCTTTTTCTTTTGACTTGTAAGACTTTGTTAGATTTTTCTCTGGGTGGAAACCTTCCTAATATTCGTACCCAAAAGATGAAAAGAACTATAGTTGAAAACTTTTGCTTGATGCTTTTGTACTAATGAATATGTCACATAAATTGCTCCTTATATTTCTGTTCTTGAAACATATTTTGAAAGATAAAGAGCACAGCAGATTACTAGCAATAATTGAAACTTTCAGCTTGGGGGAGCTTAACTAATAAAAGGAAATAAGTGCAAATACAAAACCTTGGACATCAGTGACAGTGTAATAGCCACTAAATGGACAAGACTGTGGCAGGCTTCAAATTCATCACCTTCAATGTTAATAGAAATCCTGCCATCTTCACAACTGAGGTTAGTATACAGGGAAAGTTCAATTAAAACATAAAAATATGTGAAACGTATTCTCAATCCAATATATGCTCAGTGAGTATCCCATCTAGTGATTACCAAACAGATGAAAGGTAGTCAGGGGCTATGTCGAAGGGTTGGCACGGTGCCTCAGTGGTTAGCACTGCTGCCTCACAGTACCAGGACCTGGGTTCAATTGCAGCTTCGGGTGACTGTCTGTGTGGAGTTTTCACATTCTCCCTGTGTCTGCGTTGGTTTCCTCCCGCAATCCAAAGATATGCAGGTGAATTGACCATGCTAAATTGCCCATAGTGTTCAGGGATGTATAGGTTAGATGCATTAGTCAGGGGTAAATGTAGAGTAATGGGGAATGGGTTCGGGTGGGTTAGCTTTCAGAAGGTCGTGTGGACTTGTTGGGTCAAATGGCCTGTTTCCACACTGTAGGGATTCTATGATTTCTATGAACTGAGGTTAAACTTAGATCAGCCATGATCTTATTGAATAGCAGAACAGGCGCAAAGAGTTGAGCGGCCTCCTCTTGTTCCTTATTTGTATGTTCATATCGTTGTGAGGCAGAAAAGTTAATTAACATATTTAATTGCCTGTTGCCCTCATCTTGCTCTCAGGGAACAGCTCCCAAGGATCACTGGCTACAGTCTCCTGCCCTGCTAGGTTGGCCGGTTGCCAGCTTAGAATATCAGTTTAATGGATAGGAAACTGGCACTTTTTAGCACCAGTAAAGATGAGTTTTAAATGGATAGTTAAAGGTACTACTATCTAATTGATGTCAAGAACTGAGTCAATTAGAGTCATATAGTCATAGAGATGTACAGCATGGAAACAAACACTTTGGTCCAACCCGTCCATGCCAACCAGATATCCCAACCCAATCTAGTCCCATCTGCCAGCACCCGGCCCATATTCCTCCAAACCCTTCCTATTCATATACCCATCCAAATGCCTTTTAAATGTTGCAATTGTACCAGCCTCCACCACTTCCTCTGGCAGTTCATTCCATACCACCCTCTGTATGAAAACGTTGCCCCTTAGGTCTCTTTTATATCTTTCCCCTCTCACCCTAAACCTATGTCCTCTAGTTCTGGACTCCCTCACCCCAGAGAAAAAAAAAACTTTGTCTATTTATCCTATCCATGCCCCTCATAATTTTGTAAACCTCTATAAGGTCACCCCTCAGCCTCCGACACTCCAGGGAAAACAGCCCCAGCCTGTTCAGCATCTCCTTATAACTCAAATCCCTCCAAATTTGGCGACATCCTTGTAAATCTTTTCTGAACCCTTTCAAGTTTCACAACATCTTTCTGATAAGAAGGAGACCAGAATTGCACACAATATTCCAACAGTGGCCTAACCAACATCCTGTACAGCCGCAACATGACCTCCAAACTCCTGTACTCAATACTCTGACCGATAAAGGAAAGCATACCAAATGCCTTCTTCACTATCCTATCTACCTGCAACTCCACTTTCAAGGAGCTATGAACCTGCACTCGAAGGTCTCTTTGTTCAGCAACACTCCCTCGGACCTTACCATTAAGTGTATAAATCCTGCTAAGATTTGCTTTCCCAAAATGCAGAACCTCGCATTTATCTGAATTAAATTCCATCTGCCACTTCTCAGCCCATTAGCCCATCTGATGAAGAGCCTGTTGTAATCTGAGGTAACCTTCTTTGCTGTCCACTACACCTCCAATTTTGGTGTCATCTGCAAATGTACTAACTGTACTTCTTATGCTCGCATCCAAATCATTTTGTGTGGTATCTGCTTCTATATATCTTTGTCTCAATACAATATCCACATTTTAAGAGTATCTTTAAGAGTAATCCATGTAAATGGCTCTATGGATTAATAAGACAGTAAAATGTAGGAGCTAAAGCAGGCCATTCAGCCCATTAAACCTATCCACTATTGAGTGAGATCATGGCTGATCTGATCATCCTCAATTCCAATTTCCTGTTTTTTGCCGTATAACGTTTGATCCCTTACTGATTAAAATTCTGCCTTGTGTATACTTAATGACCCAGCCTTGTCAGCCCACTGCAGTAATGAATACCACAGAATTCAATACTTCTCAGAGAATAAATTCTTCCTCATACTTCCTTTTCAAAATCGCAACCCTTTACTCTGACATTATGCCCTCTGGTCTTTGTCTCTTCCACAAGGGGAGAAACAACTTCTCCCCTCTACCCTGCCAAATCTCTAAAGAATCTAGTATGTTTCAACAAGTTTGCCTCTCATTATTTTAAATTCCAATGAGTGCCAGCCCATACTCTCCTCTTAAGACAGTCTTCCATCCCCAGAATAGGTCCATTGAACTTTCTCTCGACTGCCTCAATACAGAAATGTGTTTCATACTACAATGACCTTCCTTTTGTCTCCCTGATTAGCAGCATAATTTGTGAGAATTTAAAAAAAAATGTAATTGCAACAAAAATTATAAATAAAACTGTTTTAAAAATCAAATTTCATAAAGCATTCTATTGGATAGAAAATGTCAGAGTTTGCATGAGAGGAGTTCTGGCCACTAATGTTGTCTCTGAGATTTGGGAAGATATGTGGAAGAAAAACTCTGATAAATAACTTAGCTGAGGTATCTCTGTAAAACACCACACACATATGTAATGAGAGATTAGAGAGAGAAAGAGAAATACAGGATTTAATTTCTTACTGGGCACACTTTACTTTTCCAGAGTGGAAAATATCTGACCTTGGGCCTTAAGCTTTTGGTTGCGAAAATGTTTAAAATCTTGATTTAATCTGCTGTTTTCAGATTTTCTTTTAACGTTTTCTTTGCCTTTTACAAAACTGCAATACTCTTAAAAGCAACAACCTTTCTGAGCCCTGTGTAAAAAAGCTATTGGATGAATATTACCATGAGATTTGTGCCATTTCAATGGGAAATGGTCTCAATTATTTGTGATAGCTTCAGAATAATGGACAAAAAAAAAACAAATAATAGCCTAATTTGTTTATGTTATATTAGTTTTACTAAGGGCTGCTCAGTTAGACATATCAAAGAGACATGCATGAGTTTGGGTGTGTTAATTATTTATTTCTGTTGTGGTATTTCACTAATTGCTCTTCTGAGAGCCTTAACATTACCCATCATTTATGATTGTCCTGAATTATGAATTGTAAACAACAATGGATGTTTGCTTTTACAAATGGCCACCAGAGTCCATATGTCGTGACATGGAAGCTCCAATTTTCATTAGCAAAAATCTAAAGAGTTTCATTTGTCTAATTTTAATAGCTGGTTAATGTCCTGGATCATTGAAAGAATGTTTCTTTCAAGAATAGCAAACTTTATATGTAAAATAGAGATTTTTACATAGCTGACTTCTGAGGTGAAGTTAATTTTAGATAGCATATAAAATTATGTGACAAAGGAGATGTATTCCCCAACCAAGATATCGCCATCCAGTCCTTTGACCAGGACATCCCAAACTGGATTCCCAAAATGGTTGGGATGACTCTATTTTAATATCCGACAATTGGTAAAGCCCCAGAGTAAAAGTTGGGAGCTGGAGATGAGGTGATGTTGAGTGAGGCAGTAAGATGGAGGCAAATTCCAACAATCGTGATGTGGGTGTTTGAAGAAAACCATTTCAAGGCTTAGTGATAGGGTCTCAGAGCTAAAATAAAAGCCAGTCTGCATGTTAAAGGAGCCACAGGGCTGACCTCAGGACAGAAGCTTCTGAGACATGATTTGCTCAACCCTAGAACTTCATGTTTGGCAACTCAGGCCATAGATATTGTCAACCGACCCACTGTAGATGGTAAAATCATGTACCAAAGAGAGCAAACAGCTTGCACAATCTCAGAGCCCTTCAAAATGAGCTGAAGCTTGATTGAGCGGTCGACTCAGACAGATGGTCAGAATTCAGAAAGAAGCTTCTGGTTTGTGTGATAGTCTAAAAGTAACATCCTATTATAAGAGATCATTCTCCTTTTAAAAAATGCGATCCAGAAAAGGAATGACGTTTATCTTACGCATTTTCTTCATTTGATTTCTTGTGTTAAATTCACAATATAATTAAGTTAATCCTTTTTTTTGTCCTTTGCACCAAGCAGGTTTTCAGACTCCTAAGTGCGAGTTCAAACCCAATCAAGTACTGTAAAAACTCTTATGTATCTAACTTCCCTATTACCTGCTGATTTGGGCACTGAAATTTGCCAGAATTCCTCCAGGAAAATGGTGAAGTATACGGTGCCATTGTTTGATTGCCGAGCAACAGGAGTGCTGGAGACAAAGCCAGAAGCAGTCTCCCTAATCTGGGAGGTCCGGTTGTGAGGGATCGTCATGTATCTGTAGCAGTTAGTATGCAAGGAGATTGGAAGCAAAGTCTTCTGCAAAATCAAAAACAGAAGCAGCTGGAAAAGTTTAGTAGATCTGGCAGCATCTGTGAAGAGAAATCAAAGTTAATGTTTTAAGTCCGGTGACCTTTCTTCAGAACTGCAAAATGTTATTTCAGTCTCAATTTCCAAATGAGATTTTCCACCAAGGCAGCAGCCTTGATACCTACCATTGTAGCCTCCTGACCCTTGCAGCTGAGGGGCATGTGACTAGAGATTTAGTTGAGTGGGAAGGCAGGACCTGGACGAGCCCCTTCAGCCAGGAGTTATTGAATGGTACAGTTTTATTTGACACAGAACCAGAGACAACTGAGCTGCACCTGAAGAAATGTTTGTGCTTTCTAATGAGAAGTTTCTCTATTCACCCCAAAACCCTCAGCAGGACGATTACTGGAAGACTGTAGCAAATACTATCCCAGCACTATTAATGTGGCAAATATCACAGGGATGCATTAAGAGGTGCTGTTTTATGGAAGATGTGAAGGTACAATTTTAAGGCAGTGTGAAGATTCACATTCCAACTGATTATACTTTCCTTCACCTGGACTACCTGGAACATTCAAAGTTTAAAGTCAAAAGTAGCCTCAAAGAGGACTAAACATATGTTCTGCTCTTCAGATAGAATGTAAACTTGGATAAAAGATATTAGAAGGGTGGTTTTGCAGTTCACACTCTAGGAGGAGCCTAGCATGCCAAAGCATTGATTGGAATTCAGGTGTGGACCATACATATTTTTGTCAGCAGGAGAGGTTTGTTAGAAATCACCTCATTTAATGACAATTTCACTGTAACATTTGGTGTGGTTTATAGAATTCTCCACTTAAATGCAATTTATCCTCATGTTTTGGGTGAGAGACCAATCAATAGCAATAGAGAAAGGAGAAAACATGTAAAAACTTTAAGGCTGTAATTAAATTTTGACCTGTGTGCATTTCAAGAATTTTTGATACTTCCCAAGACATTTAGAATATTGTGCTTCCTGAAGCAGAACAAGTGTTAAGCACTCAAACTTGAACTCATGTTTCTAAGTGCGTTCTGGTTTTAGTAGAAGTGAGCAATTATATACACCAGGATGTCAAATCTTCACCTTTCACTGATTACTTTCTGTGTGGTTTCAGATCCTTCAGCTCCACCTGCACCGTCAAATGTGAGAGTCGGCAACTTTACTGCAAATAATGATGGCACTGTTACCACCAAGATCATCTGGGACATATTGGAAGAGCCTGATATTCCTGTGCACCATTACAAAGTGTTCTGGAGTTGGACTGTTAATGCAAAGTCAGGAGTGCCAGCCAAAAAGAAAAGAAGGAAAACCATAAGTGGGGTGAGTGTGGTCAGCAACTGAGGGAAAAAAGGAAATAGCGTGAGACACAAGTGCTTTGTGTGGTAATGCCTTTCCCACACAGTGAAACATTAATATAGTGCAACACAACATATTTGTGTGCATCCACTTAACAATTTATGATGATTATATGCTATTTTATTTGGCAACAAAGGCTATATTTGGAGGGTGGTTCAATAAAACACAGGAGTTCTATTTTCAATGTCTATATTTGAATGTTTTGGAATGTGGAAAGCATAATTTGAATGTTTGTAATCAGACAATGTATGATATCAAGAGTGTTTTGTACTCCTTGCAGTCTCAAAATCATGTGGTCCTGGAAGGTCTCCAGCCTAACAGCAGCTATTTAATGGACCTGCAAGGTGTAACCTATTGGGGTCAAGTGCGACTAAAAGGTGCCAAGGTTTCTCTGTATTTTGGCACTCCTCGAGTACCCAACACAAGTAAGGGATCATTTTATTTTCTGATTATGGCAGTGTTAATAGCTGTGGTAACTGTGCTAAAATAGCCAAGGATTGTGGTTTGACGCTCATTGCACTGAGGTCTTAATTTTAAAAAGTATGCTGAACCTGCACCTGGAATTCACGTCGGTGACATCATTGTTTGAAAGCTTGATGCAGCTATGTCATGTTCCACAATTTTAGCAGAGGCATCATCCCAGCTGAAATGATTGGGTCAAAACAAATGAGAAAGTCATTTTGTACTGACTCATAAAACATTTCACAAAGTACATTTTTAGTTTCTATCAACAAAGTATGTGAAATAAATTTGTCCTTATTGAGTGTCCTGTATAGTAGTGAATGACTCATCCATCAAACTATCTTCCCCCATATCAGATCCACTGCAATTCATGTCATCAGTTCATTGTTCTTTTGTTTTGATAGCGGAAGATATCATGTAGTAGTGATTTGAGTATTCCTGAAAAAGGCACAACTTGTCCAAGTTTTTTGACTGGTCCTCATCAGGACAATTTGCATGAGTCAATTTGCCAAACTGTCAGCATTCATTCCTCATTTAAAATAAATGTTATTTTCCCTTTACTTTGGTATTTTTTGCAAATTATCTTGATGAGTGCAAGACGAAAAACTTGGACAAAATATATCTTCTTTCAACAGTACCCAGAGTCCTTGAAACCTCTATGTGTTACTCCACTTTGTATAATGTCCATGTAATTACATGGGACACCATCTTGACTGAACTGTACATTCAGATGGGAGCTGGAGGAATTACCCCATCACCTTATAGACAGGCTGATTAGCAGTGGAGTGGGAGAGCCGAAAGAAGAAGGATGTAGTAGGGAGAGATCGCAGACCGGGGACAGCAGCGAGATGGTGGTTGTGGATAGTGTGGGCAAGTGGTTTGCTGGACAAGTTCACAGAGCAGGCACTGAAGAGTGTGTGGAGAGTGTTTGCAGGTTTCCTGGTTAGGCATAAAAGAAACACTCCTGGTTAACAAACAGTGCTATTAAAACACTCGCCTACGGATCAAAATACCCTTCCTCATATTCACTGAGATTCTCAAGACCCAGTAAAACTACACAATATTAGTCAAGCTTAAAAAGCATGTCAACATAAAGGGATGTGGCTTCCTTAAATGTGTCTAGTGACCAGGCCACCATTGCCAGTGAATTGGTCACCTTCCAAATCCACCTGCATGAAAACTGGCTCGATTCACTTTGGAGTTGGAATCGTAATTTTCCGCATTTTGATGTCGCACCTGCAGTTAAAAATACCTCATAGTATTTACAGCATTGTGCTGCCCATTCAACCAAACAGGTTTATGCTAACGTTTGTGCTCCATATGAACCTGCTGTCACCCTATTTCATGTAACTCAACCAATATATGCTTCTATTCTCTTCATGTACTTATCGAATTTCTCCTTAAATAAATTTATGTCATTTGCCTCAATTCCAATTCCTGATTATTAACACACTGACTGGGAGACTATGCAAGATTGCAATAATATTCCCAGCAAAATTCCAATTTCCCAGAGAACTGTGGATCTGCAATTCTGAGAGTCTCTGGTGGTCAATGGCTTGAAGATGGAATATATTACAGATGATGGAAGAACAGCATCTGTCCTCTTAATGACTGTCACAATGAAAAGTGCCCTTTTTATCTCTTCCTTCAAATCTTTGTCACTAGATTTCTTCTGGGAATTTTGTTGTCCTGTCTTCCTTCACTTTTGGTGCCATCCCCCATTATTTCAGTTTTTTAAAAACATTTTTGTCTCTCCTTTCGTCTATATTCCTCTCATGTTTGTCCTGGCCTCAACAAGGGATGAGGAAGGCAGCAGAATTGGGAGTCAGTTTGGCAAAGGAGAGGAGGAAAAGTGATTTTGGACTGGCATACAGGGAGAGGTGTGAACCTCAGGGTTTGAGTAGACAGGCACAGAGAGGCTTTGCATTAAGCTGAGGGAGAAGTAGGATTGCAGTCAAATGAGTAGGTAGAGTGAGATTTCTGCACCTCTGTACATATTTTACCATTACTATCTCCAGTTTGCTGCCAGATTAGATGGAAACTTGTGAATAAAAACATTGTAAAGACTGACAAAAACAAAAACCTTCAATATTCATTCCTTTATGTCTTAAAACATGAGTGTCAAAATCTTTTACTTATGTATTTAATTGCGATAAACAGATATTAAATGACTTTGTAATCTTCTGCAAATGAGATCAGACAGTAAGCAAAAGTCAGATTTTTCAGACAAAATTACAATGGCATGACCTTTGACTCCAGCAACAATGAATTCTGTCCTCTCAATGTCTCACTGTACCAACTGGCTTCCCATATTTCCTACATGTTGTCACATTCCGCATCTTTTAAAGTTGGGAATACTTTTAGAGTAATAATTTATCATCCCAATTTCCAAATACTACTATTAGAATATAAGCAAATAGGTAAACAAGCAAGAAACCTGATTATAGTTCATTAAATGTAATGTAATTTTCAATACAGGCTACTGACTGACTGGGAAGTGCTGTATTCTTCGTTTTGTCATAAGAAGGGAGTAGAATTCTAAACCCAAGACAGTGACTTTTTTGTCCCACAACAAAGGTGATAGTTGTCAGATACAAAGAATTGACTTCATCTGGCTAATGAGCAGAACTTTTAGGAGTGAATACAATCAAAAAGTAACTATAACTAAAACAAATAAAGTACTCAAACATGGTCAAATTTACAAAAGCCTTTGACTTTAAGTTCAATAACTTACTCTGAGTCAACTTGCTAATCTATAAGGCACTAGGTAGTGCTTTTGAAAACATTTAATATCTGTGTAACATAAAGCAAAGTTGCCCCATTTTTCAGAAACAGATTGGAGATAAATTTAAACATCGAATTTGAGTTATTTGTATCTTGATTGATAGTGATGTTAAGCAAAATCTGAAATTCATGGAGCGAGCACATAAATTTCACTTAGTGGCCAAATGCACAGTTTAATGCTGTGTAAAGATGCATTTTATATTCACTATCCATGTTTTTGGACAGATTTAGTCAAAATTTCAACTTACACCACATATAAAATTTAAAGGCTGTTTTTTAAAATATTTGTGAGGCACGAAAGGACACAAATGCCTCCAAGTCTGTTTTACACAGAGCAGTGTAATATATACAATAGCAAGGGACTAAATGAAAGGAGGGAATGGGTGACCACCAGGCAATCCAGAAAGAACAGGCATATATGGTCCCACTCATTAACCAGTATTCCATTTTAGAAGCTGATGAAGGTGCTGGTACCTCAGAGGGATGCAAAGAGAGCTAGGCTTCTGGCACCACACATGGCTTGACTGAACTGGGAGGAGGAAGAGGAATAGTGAGAAGGGATTCTTTAGTCAGAGGAGCAGATAGGCATTTCTGTGGCCAAAGACACAACTCTAGGATGGTGTATTACCTTCCTGCTGCCACTGTCAGGCTTGTCATTGAAAGGCTGCAAGGGATTCTGAAAGGACAGGGTGATGAGTTAGATGTTGTGGTACAGGTCGGTACAATGATATGGACAAAGTGAGGAGTGAGGTCTTGCATCAATAATTCAGGGAGCTAGGCAGTAGATTAAAAAGCTGGACCTCAATGTTTGTAATCTCTGAAATAGGAAAATAGGACAGCTGAATGTGTGGCTCAAGAGTTGGTGCAAGATTTTAGATTCCTGGATCATTGGAATCGTCTTTGGGGAAGGTGGGACATGTACAAATGGGATGGTCTGCACCTGAACCACACTGCCTCCAACATCCTTGCAGGTAAGTTTGCTACTGCTGTTGGGAGGAGTTTAAATTAGTCTGGTAATGGGAGGGGACAAATAATATCGATGAAACGGAGACACATCTGGCTATAGTAAAAGAAGCAAGTCAGACTGAATTCAGCTATGTTGATGTCAAGAGAGTAAGGCAAGGCTGGATTGTCTTTACTTTAATGCTAGAAGTGTAATAGGTAAGACTGATGAGTTAAAGGTGTGAATTGACATATGGAAGTATGATACTGTTGCCATCACTGAAACATGATTGAGGAAGGGGTTGGACTGGTAGCTCAGCATTCTGGGATATAGGATTTTTAGGTGAGACAGTGGAGCATGTAAAAAGGGTAGTTGTGCAGCACTATTAATTAAGGAGTCAATTACTACAATAAAGGGAGATGATACCTTGGAAGGGTCCTCAAACAAGGCTTTGAGGGTAGAATTTAGGAATGCTAAGGGGTAGCTACTTAACTAGGAGTTGAGACCCCAAACAGTCATCGGCAAATAAAGGAGCAAATATGTGGACAGTTCACAGAGGTGTGTAAGAGTAATAATTGGGTAATTATATTAGGGATTTCAACATTCCCAATATAAATTGCGATGGTCATCGTGTTAAGAGTTTAGAGGGGTGGATTTCTTAAAATGTATCTGGGGAATCATTTTGTATGAATAAGTATAGCACCCAACAAGGGATGGGGCAGTGCTGGATCTGGTTCTGGGGAAAGAAGCCAGACAAGTGTTCAGATGGCTTGCAAAAGAAGGCTTTGGATTGGGGGAAAGATGGATTTTATTAAAATGAGGCAGGATCTGGCCACAGTAGACTGGGAACAGCTCCTTGCAGGTACGTCTATAGTGGAACAATGAGGGGCATTTGAAAAGGAACTGGGGAGAGAGTACAGGTACAACATGTACCCTTCAGTGTGGAAAGCAATAAGTTCAGAGAACCCTGAATGTCCTGACAATTTGTGACTGGATAAAGAAGAAGAGTAGGGCTTTTAACAAGTCCAAAGGGAGGATTTCAGCTGCAGCTCGAGAGGAATACTGGAGGTGCAGAAGGGAACTTAAGAAAGCAATTAGAAGAGCAATAAGGGGGCATGAAAAAATACTGGCAAACAGGATTAAGGAGAATCCGAAGATATCTTATAGGTACATTAAAGGGAAAAGGCTAACCAGGGAAAGAGTAGGGCCCATTAGGACAACCTGTGTGTGAAGCCGCAGGATATTGTGAGAGTGCTGAATGAATATTTCTCTTCAGTCTTCAGTCCATTAAAGGAGAATGTAGATAAGGAATTCAGGAAAAGGGACTGTGAGGAACTACACAGTTTGACATAGGAAATGGGGAGGTATCGAAGGTTTTGTCAGACTTAAAAACAGGCAAATCCTCTGGTCCAGATGAATTGTATCCTAGGCTGCTATGGGAGGCAAGGCAGGAAATTGCAGGGGCTCAGACCCAAAGTTTTAATTCTTGTCTGACTACAGGGTAAGTCCCAGAGGACTTGGCGGGGGGGGGGGAGGGGGGGGGGGGGGGGGGGGGGTGGCTAATGTGGGTCTACTTTCCAAAAGGGCTAGTAGGGATGATCCAGGAAGTTACAGACCAGTGAGTCTCATGTCAGCGGTTAGGAAACAATTGGAGAAAATTCTGAAGGAGCGAATTAATAGCCACTTGGAAAGGCATATGTAAATTTGGGATAGTCAGCATGGCTTTGTCAGAGGGAGATCATGCTAACCAAATGGTTAGAATGTTTTGAAAATGTGATCAAGTGTGTGGAATGAGGAAAGTTCAGTTGATGTAGTTTATATGGATTTTAGCAAAGCCTTTGACAAGGTCCCACATGGGAGACTGACTGAGAAGGTTAAAGCACATGGAATGGAGGGAAACTTTGTGAAATGGATCAGAAACTGGTTTAGTAATAGGAGACAAAGAGTCGTGGTAGAAGGCTGTTTGAGTGACTGGAGGTCGGTGTCCACAAGGATCAATGCTGAGAACCTTACTTTTTTTGTTATAGACATAAATGATATAGATGAAAATGTGGGGGACACGTTAAGCAAATTTGCAGATGACACCAAGATTGGTAGAGTGGTTAATAGCAAAGAAGGTGGCAGTAGGTTACAGGAAGATATAAATGGGCTGGTCAGTTGGGCAGACCATAATAAGTGGGAGATGATGCACTTTGGAAGAAGAAACAAGATGAGGGAGTACTTAATGAATGGCGGGACACTGGGTTGTTTAGAGGAACAGAGGGATCTTTGGATAATTATTCATAGATCCCAGAAGTCGGCAGAATACGTGAATAGGATAGTTAAGAAGGCATATGAGACACTTGCTTTCATCAGTCGTGACATAGAGTATACAAGCAAGGAGGTAATGGAGTTGTGTACAGCATTGGTTAGGCCACAGCTGGAGTACCGTGTGCATTAAACTATAGAGTCATAAAGTCATACAGCACAGATACAGCCTCTTTGCTCCAAACAGTCCATGTTGACCCATTTGCATGTGCTTGGCCTATATCCCTCCAAACATTTCTTATGCAATTACTTATCCAAATGTGTTTTAAACGTTGTGACAGTAGCCACATCCACCACTTCTCTGAAAGCTCATTCCACACATGAACCACACTCTGTATAAAAAAGTTGTCCCTCATGTCTTTTCAAAGTATTTCTCCCCTCACCTTAAAAATAAGCCCTCCTGCAGTTCTGGTCACCTCACTACAGGAAGGATGTGATAACACTCGAGGAGTACAGAGGAGGTTCACCAGGATGTTGCCTGGGATGGAGAAATTGAGCTATAAGGAGGGCTAGATAGACTTGGATTATTTTCTTTAAAGCAGAGAAGATTGGAGTGTACAAGGTTATGAGGGGTATGGACAAGGTAAATAGGGAGCAGCTGTTCCCCTTGGTTGAGGGGTCAATTGTAAGAGGCATAGTTTTAGGGGAAGGGACAGGAGATTCAGGGGAGACTTGGGGAAAATAAATGTTTTCACTCAGCAGGCGGTGTGAATCTGGAATGCACTGCCTGGGAAGGTAAAGGAGGCTGGAAGTCTTACAACCTTTAAAAAATATTTAGATGAGCACTTTGTATATCATAACATTCAAGGATATGGGATAAGTGCAGGAAATTAGGATTAGCGCAATTTTAGTGGTAGTTATATTGGTGTAGACTCGATGGGCCGAAGGGCCTCTTCTTTGCTGTATGAATCTATATTGCTGTGTGGATATCAATAATTTGAGATCAAATGATTTCAGTGATTTCAGTGGAACATAGATTGTAAACAACTAACTGATGTTTGCACTTTCTGCAACCTGATAATGCATGTTAATGGTGCACAGTGACACCAAAATGTAGTTATTTAATACTGCTTTGATTTGTTGTGACTCATATATCTTATGCCTCATCTCGACCAATGCCACTGAATTGAAAGACTAAGTTCACACCTCATCATAGGTTCGAGTATCCAACCTAAGCTGCAACACTGGTGTAGTACACAAAGAGTACTGCTTTGTGCTCCTTGAATGAGATGTTAAACTGAGATTTTGTTTAGCTGTTTCATTGGTTCGGGTGCAGTTAAATATTCCAAGGCACAGTGTAATGAAGAGATATGAGTTCTCCCACTATCCTGGGCATTTTCCTCCCTCAGGCAATCACCATTCCAAACTGATCATTCACCTCAATGTTGTTTGTGGAATCTTTTTGTGCAGCCACAATGGCTTTTGCCTACCTGAAAAATCTCTGCACCTGCTGTACTTCACGGTGTGTGAAGTGCATGCCTTTATTTCAGATTCAGCTCAAGGTGTAGTTGTGCAGGGGGATTGAACACTCTGCCTGTGTGACGCATCAGTAATACTGCCTCTGGAGCTGCTCAGGGACAACAAAAATCTGTGTTGGCTCTTAATGTTCTGAAGACAGTGTCATTGCTTTGCTTGCATTAATCTGTTGATGCCATAGTTGAGCCTTTTGGTAAAAAACATTGCAATGCAAATAGTTTACTAATAGATTCATAGCATCAGTGGGTATGAACCAAGACAGCCATTTTCACAAATCCCCTTCTGCATAGAGATTGAAGTCATCTTAACTTGTCTAAAATATTGAACAGAACTTGCATTTGGATGGTGTAATCCATCAACTGCTGAAGACATGATGTGCTATTTGTCAGTAATTAGTTTAATGCTGGCATTATTTCTTCAAAGGATCATCTTCAGCAACAAAATCCAGACATGGTGTTGTCAACGCCCTCCCAACATCTCATGGGAAAAGAACTATGCGTCTCATTGATGTTGGGGCCCCTTTTTATCAGGACAATCAGCTTCAGGTTAAAGTTTACTGGAAGAAAATGGAAGGTATGTATTACTTTAAGATGCATATCTTCCAACTTTAAGTAACTCTAGACACTCAATATTTTCTTCAGTGTAAGAAAGAAACTGTAAAATTTATCATCCACAGGAGAGAAGCATTAGGAAAACAAGGACTGTGGGAATAGATATTAATTTTGGATGATGTCTGGCAGTAATATTTGTTACAGCTAAAGGTGTATTTTCATCTGTTGATGATTTATTTTTCATAAGGCCCTGGTTTCTTGTCTTTTATTGATTTCTATGCTCACCTTTTTGTGAATTGCAGTTGTACTATTCAATGGAAAAGCGTGGATGTCATACTGGGTTAACAACACTTATTCTTAGCAGTGCCAGCATGATGGGTAAAATGGCCTTCTTCTGCATCGTAATAATTCTGTGATTCCTCCTCCTCCCAAGACCGGGGTTTGAATCCAGCTAGAGTGATAGGATAAACGTTTTCTTCCTTTTCTCCTAGGATTAAAGGTCTGACATGACATGAATTTGCAAAGCTTCATTGGAGGGCTAAGCACTCAAAATTACACCACCTTGCATTTATATAGCACCTTTAACACAGTAAACTGTCCTAGATTGCTTCACAGGAGCATTATAAAGTCGCCTAAAGAGTTATTGAAACAGGTGACCAAAGGAACGTTGAAGGAGTAAATTCCAAAGGACATCTTAAAGGCGAGAAGTTGATTAGAAAGTGGATTTAGTCAGTTGGCTATATAGAGCACTAAACAAAGATAACAGTGATTAAATGATGGTGGTTGTCTTGGGAAAAGGAGAGGTAGTACTGGTCTATGAGGAACTATTATGAAACTAAGATCATTTTAATTCTTCAATTGATTAAAAGGAGCCTCATTTGACACTGAGCCCATAGAATTCCTTTCCAGAGAGGTTTTGATACTCCAATTGGAAATTGAGGAGGAAACATGTTTCATAAAAAGTTTTTAAAAATGCTTAATTAATATCATAATTGTCATACTGACTTTGCGTTGCTTTGTCCTGTATGCTAATTGTGAGATCATTATTGTGGCAGTAATTTAAATTAAGTAACAAACTTTCTTGTTTCCAACCCTCTTAGCTGGAAAAATGCCTTTCTGAGCAGATGGGACTAAAGTAGCTGTTTAATCAGCACTTGTTCAAAATAGGATTGATTTAACTAGGAATGACAAAGATGATCAACTTGAATGTAATATCATAACTAAGACTAATACTGAAATTATTTATAATATCATTTAAATTCCCAAAATTAGGTTGCAACCTTTATTTGCTCCTTTATATCTCAATTATGTAATATGCACTGTCTAGAAATAAATGTATATTTTGTAAGGGATTCAGTAAAATATCTTAAGTTATGCATTGTTAAAATTTCCCAGAATCTGTGTGACATTATGAAAGGCCATTCTGCTCCTCAGGGAAGGAACTTCAAAACTTTCAAATGAAAAGTTGATAAATGTTTGAAATAGAAGATGAGAGAGGGAGAGACAGAAGGACACTGTGAAACATTTTGGATTGCTCTTTGAAGATGCTGGCAGGGCAGAATGGTTCTTTCACTTACTACTCAATGATATCTTTGTGGCTTGAAGAAACTGGCGAGTATTATTGTGTTATCTGTTAATATCTGTTTATCTGAGATGCTTCAGCTTTCCCTGAGCTTTAGAACACCAAAAAAGCACAAAGGCATTGTGAGTGAAGTTCCAAGATTCCATTGAAGGAGATTGGACAGACCTTATTTTGTCACATTTAAAAATACATCACAACAGTGAATGAAAAATATTTTGCAGTTAACCAGTTTATTGGTACACACCATCAAAAGGGTTCCTCGAAATTTATCTTTATGACAGAAAAGGCTAATCTTCTCTGCCTGTTGCTGGGGTTGTGGAGTATCACTGGATTAGTAATCCAGAACCCCAGGGTACTGCGTGGGGGACATGGGTTTAAATTCCATTATAGCAGATGGTAGAATTTGAATTCAATCAAAAAGAAACCAGTGTAAAAAGCTAGTCTAATGGCAATTATCTAACCATTATCAATTGTTGTAAAAACCCATTTGTTTCACTAATACTCTTTGGGGAAGGAAATCTGCCACCCTCACACCTTGCCCTAGTCTGGCCTACATGTGACTCCAGACCCACAGCAAGTGGTTAACTATATTTATCATCTGGGCAATTAGGAATGGGCAACAAACACTTGGCCATGACCTTCACATCTCATTTCTTGTGGAATGGAAGGAACACTGTACTTCATTGGCATCATTTCCAACAGCTGTAGCAAGAATCTGTGCAAACTAACATCCCAAAGGTAATTGGTGCAGTGTCCCACACAGACAGAATGCCTTAATGGCCTGTTTAAAGGGAGAAAGTTGATTGCACATTGAATTGCTTAGCTAATAATTCAGTAGCAGGTACAGACCATAATCAAATTCCATTTCCAAATCCCATTCCAGAAAGTAGTGTTAGAAGAATGCCACTGGCCATTCTTTTGTTTTAATTTATTTGTGGGATATATTGCTGGCAAGGTCAGCATTTATTGTCCATCCACCTTCCCCTTGGAAAGAGGCTGGTGAGCTACCTTTTTAAACAGCTTTTACAGGAATTTTGATTTAGCAACAATGAAGCAATAATGATAAAGTTCCAAGTCAAGATGGTGTGCGGTTTGGAGGGGAAATTGAAGAGGGGTGGTGTTCCCATGTATTTGCTGCCCTTATAAAGGGCATAGGTTTTAAAGGCTCCAATTGAAAAATGCTATTGAAAGAGCTTTGGCAAGTTGTTGCTGTGCATCTTGTAGATGACATACCCCACTGTACTAAGCACCCGTGGTGGATGGATGCCTAACAAGTGTCATTTGACCTGGACAGAGTTCGGTAACTTGCATGGTGTTGAAGCCTCAGTCAACCAGACAAGTCAGTAGTATTCCTTGCTCTGACTTACTCTCACAATCACAGTAATATTTCTGGTCAAATGTAACCCTGAAGATGTTGACAGTGAGGGATCCAGTGATGGTAATGCTGTTGAATGTCAAGGGATAATTGGCTTCTCCCTTGTTGGAGAAGATCATTGCCTGATACTTGTATGCTGCAAATGTTACTTGCCACAATCAGCCGCAACCTAAGTGTTGCCCAGGAGCTATTGCAATCAGACATAGAGAGCTTCACTGAGAGGTTACTAATGGGATTCTACACTGTGCAATCATCAGCTAATATCTTCACTTTGGATTGTATGATGGAGGGTAGGAAGTTGATGAATTAGCTGAGGAGGGTAGGTCTAGGAGAAACTCTTGCAGCGATATCGTGGGGAGAAAAATTTGGTTTCAGCATCCACAACCATCCTCCTCTGTGCTACTCCAACCTGTGGAGAATTCTCTAATTGCTATTGACTTCAATTTACCAAGGGCTTCTTGATATCACAGTCAGTCAAACATTGCTTTGGATATCAAGAGCAATCACTCTCACCTTACCTTCAGAATAAATGTAGAGGGCAATTTTAGTAAACCTGAGTGCCACCAAGGAACTAGAAGTGTTTGGGTGATTCTTTGTGTCATTTATCTAAGGCCATGTAGAATAATCAGATTGTCATAGACACTTTCATAAAAATAATATAGTACAGGTTTTGTGGGCTTCATTGACTCAGGAAACCTACTAATCTTATTGTGATTGAGTTTTCCAGTGAAGTTACAATGATGAAGTGGGAGCTGTTGGGATGAAAATTCCAGCAACGTGGATCCATACATTTCCTTATATAGTATAAGCAGGCATCCAGAGGGCCGGTGCAAATAATCACTGGGTTATGAATAGCTCGACTTGTATGTTAAGCTCTTGTTAAGTCTGGAAAGACAGTGGAGAAGGCTTGCAATCCAGGCCAATGATGCGGGCACATGGGTGGTCACATTTGAAATCAGTAAAATTAAAGAGTTGGCCTGATTGTGACCATGTAACCATTGTTAATTGATGTGAAGCCCATCCCCTAATATCCTTTCTGTAAGGAAATCTGCTGTCTTTATCTGATCTGACATACATGTGACTCTAGATCCTCTGAGCAATTAGAGATGGTTAATAAATAACAGCCAATGACACCCACATCACAATGAATAAGTTTTTAAAATATCTTCTTAGTTGCTCAGTTATACCTTAACTGAGAGATTCAGTGACATGTCATGAAGGATAGCAGAAGAAAACAATTATATTAACATGGGTACCTTCCCCATTGGAAACATAAGTTGCAATTCCCCATGGACTCACTTTATTGTGAGTTGGATATCCTACACATCATAACTGCTGCTATTACTTCATCATCATGTCCATTAGTAAAAGTTATAGCATCGCCTTGTCCACCTACATAGAGATTAATGGATAGTAGAGACAATATAAAGAATTAAAACAGCTTCAAACACAAAAACATTTTTTTTAGCCATTACCTGAACACCACGGTATGGTTAGAGGCTGATAATAAATCTTTCTTTGCTCTCACCTGCAGCTGTGTATCCATCTCACGAATTTGTCCACATCTTAAAAAAAAAGCAGACAGCTTTCAAGAATTTTTTAATGATATTTTGATTCTCATGATAATGACTAAAATCATCTTTTTCCTCACTATTACTAGAGGCATAGAAATAATGAAAGGTTCAGGTATAAATCTTTGTGTGTATGAGTTAATTAGTAGCTGTTGTGGTATTTATCAGTACATTTTTGAGGTTAGCAGATAGATTCTGAGAAAATATTACAACTGGTCTATATTTTCTACAAATACTTGTAAATTTCAGCCAAACAAGACTTGATTAGTCTTTTGTGCCCAAGAAGATGTTAAAAAATCTTTGCTAACCCTGTTAGCTTAATCTCTTGATCAACCACGTAACCATATCATTGCTGACAGTGAGCACTAGTTTACTGGGGGAATGGAAATGTGGCAACTTTGAGTGTAGTCTTTCAGCAGGACTTCTCTTTTTGTGTCAGGATCCCAAAGTTGGGGTCAAAAGCAATTTCCCACACCATACCATGGTGGGATGTGGTAACCCAACATTGATTTTTGATTGAATTGACAAATTAATGACTGATATTGCATCCAATTAAGGTGAGGTGTCAAATTGGAGGGTCAGTAGGAAACTCTCTAGTAATTACAGCTCCATGGGTTGAGGTGTTAGCTGGTCAAGACAGCAGAAAGTAGAGTGAAGAGAGAGGTAATGCCTCACAATGGAGGCATCCTTTGCAGATCAGGGAAACATTTAATAGGTTTATATAAGTTCACAGTCCTTCCTTTGAATGGTTAGCAATTGTAGCTGTAGTCTGTCTGCCATGATGGGTGTGAAAGGTGGGGTGCTGAGCAGGATAAAATGCAGGATTCCCCCCTCCCCCAATATGTCTAACAGGTCATGTTTCAGCTGTTGTGTGAAACTCACCGACTGACTAGAAACTTCCTTCATTATGGGAGAGAAGATTTAATAGGTTCCTTAATTAGGAATTAAGTTCCTTAATTAAGGAAGTAACTTAATTAGGTTCCTCAACTGGCTATCCACCTGAGTGCTGGCAAGTGGCTGTCCCACCCCCGACCTGGCCTTCCTGAAAGTGGTTTAGGGCAGAATGGTATTGGCACTTGAGTGAAAAGGAAGTATAAAAAGAACTACTGTATATGAAATGATAATATATTGGAGTCTTCAGGGATAAGTCAATCCCAGGTTGCAGGATTTTAAACAATAGCACCTTTGAGTTTCTTACCATTCTAAGACTGACCAGTATAAATACACCCACTATCTGATTTCATGTAGTTTGTCAATCCAGTAGTTGACTATACAGCATTAATGTTCACCTAGTGTGACAGATGTCATTTTAATTTTCCAGTATTCAGTCACAATTAGAATCAGGAGTGTCCCGCACTTTCCAATAAACAGTTATATTCACACAGGTCACATAAATGGCCACCTGTCATAACAAGAGTTAGGAAAGTAATTATCCAGACATCCTACTTATGCAGTAACTGATCAGACTGTAGAAGAAGGGTGCTCAATCTTCCCAACAATTATAGAGATTTGTTGCAGTACATTATTGTACTGATGTCTCTAGTTTATCTTCGATGCATGACCACTGCTCTCTCATTGTCTGCCACCACAAATGGTGCCCCTTACCAGACGGATTATAGGATTTTGAATTGGTTGTAAAAGTCCTTTTAGTGTTCCTAAAACAAAAAAAAAGCCCACTAGTTTGTCACTAGGATCCAGTGCACGATGTTCAGTGTTCATCTATTACTTCGTGACAATTTTCATGCTCATGGCAGTTTAATGATGAGGTAGTTTAGTGTCTTTTAGATGGTATATAATAATGTTGAGATATGTGATGTTGAACTCCTGTTTAAAGGTTGTAGATCTGATATATTCTGTGTATAGTATCAATGATTTGATATTTAATCAATACATTAGGGTAGATTTTTGAGATTACTGCTGTGGCACTGAACTTTGCTTGACAGGGCACCATAATGTTTGGTAGGACACAGAATAAATTACATTCTATGTAGTGTTTGCCCATTACAGTTTCATTTTATTTATCTCTCATTAACTTGAATTGATGAAATAATTGACCTCTGCTATTGAATTTCTAAAATGGGTGTCTAATTGTGCTTTATCTATTTTGGGAGTGCTAATTTGGCTCATGCCTTTTGCACTTACCCGTAGAGTAATGTCTGTAATCTGTAAAGTCCCAGGTATCTGCTTCTGTAATGCCCAAAAGTCTCATGCTGGCCATTTATGCCAATGAAGCAAGCTACATGACAAATTAGACTTATCAGGAAGTCCCACTTGCAGGAGTGTCTGATCAATATTACATTTTATTGCTTTCTCAGTCATTTTATATTTCATGAAGCTTCCAAATAGTTTTCAACAATCACTACCAGCAAAGAGCTACTGTTATCAAAGCGTTACTTTGATCGTAAAACTACAAACAAGCTTTTGGTGTCCAATCAAATGCTGAACCATTGATTAATGTAGGTTAGCATTTTGAATTTTGTTGTTCGGATTAGCTTTAAAAATAGAGGCAAATGATTTGTGATATCAAGTAGAGATGTTTTAATTCTATTGGTTTATTTTGATGTTCTTCAGCCTGAAACTGCAAAACTGTGAATCTGGGAGTCTGTTCTCATCTACACCCATACATTTCTATTGATGAAGGTCAACAATGAGAATGCTACCCAGAGAATATAAAGTCATGACTGCATGCAACTTGACTGTCAAACCACAAAGCTTTCCAAATGTATGACTTAGTAACAAACACAACATGTTTACTCTATTATTTGAGGCAGGGGAATAGCAAAATTTAACTGAGAAATGCTTGTGTATTTTGTGGAATTGGCTTTAGCTACTTGACGTGCTCATAGCATTTTAATCAAGCTTCAAGTTTTAACCAACCACTGATGCTGACAGCTTTTTATTTGTAGGCCAGCCAAACATACAGTTGAGAAACAATTGGGCCATTGTACACTTGGTTTTCTTTGTGTTTTGCAAAATGTTAACTCTACACGCCCAACAGGTCTTGTTGAGTCAATAAAGAGGATTTTCCCAGCAAATGTATTTTCTGAGATTATGTGAGGTTGCATTCATGTGTTGTGGGCAATTTTAGTGTGGTTCAATGTGGTCAGAGCAAAGCAGCCGAGAACAGATGACTACCTCAAACCTCGAGCTGTTTGTTTCAGGAGCAGAGATTTGTCCATTTCACTGTCAATATTAAAGAAAACTCTGGTGGGGAGAGAGTACACATGCAACAAATGCTTAACACAGGTAATCAAATGTATATAATACTTGTCACTTGGGCGGAGAGATTCTAATTTGATCTCTGTATATAACAAAGTTAATCATGTTAGTTCACCCTGACTCTTTTCATGCTGCTAATGAGCCCAAATCACCACCACATGTGAAGTTGCAGAGGATCATCGCGCTTACTTATCCAAATGTAAAAAAACGGAATTCCAATTTCCAGGATATGTGTTGGTCAGATCCACGCAGCCTAAATCTCAATTGCTGACTTTAACTGTTCATTTCCATTTGTTGAGAATTTTCACTGAAGCAAGATCTGAAGTTGGAAAGGTATACTTCTCCTAGAGACCTCAAGGATAGCACTGACTCACATCGAAGGTTGAATTGGATCTCACCTTGAATCAGAACAACAGATCTGTTTTCAATTCTTGTCAACATTTCCTCATTCCAAAAAAAATCAAATTACTTGGCATTATCTTTCTTCAGACCAAATATTTCCCTGAACATTTTGTTTGTCAAATCTGATTATTTTGTCACAACATAGGATTGATAATGTCTTCCAATTTGATCTAGAATGTTTATTGGATGGTAACATGTGAGTTGCTTTGTTTCCAGATCCACGTAATGTTGTGGAGCGATACCTTGTTCAGTGGATGCCGGAGTCCTGTACGCACAATCAGACTACAGTTTCCAGAAAAGCCATCTCTCATGTAGGTTCCAACACCTCATCTTTCTTTCTTATGTTAATTGATCATGAGCGCATGACTTTAATGAGCTTCTATAGTATGAACTTCAATCATGAGAGTTGGAGTTCTGTTCATTTGTATAACCTTCCTGCAATTCTCTCTACTTCGCACTTGTTATATGTCTTGACAGTCAACTAGAATTCTCAGAAAGTTCATCCCCATATCATTACTTATTATGTACATTTCGACAGAAAATATCAAATTTGGCTTTGGGAAATATCACGCCATCCCAGAAAGTCTGTCCCTACCTGATAAACACACATTTCTTTGCAAAAATATACTTTATTCAGAAATTATTTTTCAGTACAATACAAAACAGTTCAGTATGGTCATTGCAGAAAGTACAGTAAAATGATGACATGCTTCATTTTGTTCATCAAACCAGTTGTTAAACAGTATCACAGAAATGCACAGCTATCAGGAATTGTTGGACATAATCTGGAATGGGAATCCTCGAGGAGATTTGTTTTTATCTTGCCTAGCCAAGGCACAGATCTATTATTGTGGCTCTGCTGATGCTGAACTCAGTTATATTGAATCATAGAATGTCTACAGTGTGGAAGCAGGCCATTAGGCCCATTGAGTCTACACCGACCCTGCGAAGAGCATCACACCCTAACCCACCCCATCTCTGTAATCCTTTATTTCCTGAGGTTAATCCACCTAGTCTGCATATCCCCACACACTGTGGACAATTTAGCATGGCCAATCCACCTAACATCTTGGACTGCAGGAGGAAACTGGAGCATCAGAGGAGACCTGTGCAGACATAGGGAGAATGTGCAAACTCCACACAGGAATCAAAGTCAGGTTCCTGGTGCTGTCAGGTAGCAATGTTAACCACTGAGCCACCGTGTTGCCCTTCAACACCCCACAGAGTGATCAAGGGGTCCTGTGATTGATGTTTGCTGAATACATGATGCTTTTTAAACATTTATTATTTTGAAATGTGAATTATATTTCAGCAACCCAACCATGCTGCTTTCCTTTCCAAGTCACTGTAGGCTCCAATCTGCCTACACTAATTGGCCTGAGGTGGATTTTACCCTCCTCCATAAGTGGGGTTTCAGATGAAGGGGGATTCCTGCACCTATCCTGATCTGTCTGAATTTATGGAGGGGCATTGAGCATGAGGTAGCTGATCACCTTAATGTCAAGTGGGCAGCATGAGGACCATCTGGCCTATATTAAAAATAGGCATTGGGGTTGAATTGAATTAGAGTGAGTTAGCTTTATTGTCACACATACTCGAATGAGTACTATGAAAAGTTTATAAATCACCACATTATGGTGCCATTTTAGATACAAATTCACCTTGTTACAGATTCTTAATAAAAAAATTCTGATGAAAGAAAGATTAGAAAATTAAAGAAGCGCAGTAAAGAGAGTCCAGGGAACCATAAACCAGCGAGTCCCACATTAGCAATAGGAAACCACTGGAGAGAACCAACATCCACTTAGACAGGTAATGTCCAATCAGGGATAGTGAGTATGGCCTTGTCAGAGGGAGGCCATGACCAACAAACCTGCTGGAACGTTTTGAGGAGGTGACCCACCATGTAGATGATGGTAGAGCACCTGATGTAGTTTACATGGACACCAGGAAGGTCCCTGACAAAGTCCCACAGGGGAAACAGACAAAGAATGCAAAAGCACACGGGATCCAGGGCAAGATGGATCCAAAATTGTCCCAGCGATTGGAGACGGATGGCTGTGGTAGAGCCCAGATCACAGTGGTGGTTCTAATTGTATTATCCATCCCATTTTAAGCATGGCAAGATAGCACAGAAGTAAAAGCCTGACAGTTCCTGAAAAGTAGACTTATTTACTCTAAACTAATAAATATTGCAGTAGTGCACAAGTGACAATCAAACAAAAAATCAGAAGACATGAATGTTGAAAATAATTACAAATGCAACATATTAAACAGGTCTCCTAATGCTATGTGGTATTTGTCTGCAATTGCAAATATGAAAAGAATAATGTTAGATCTATCTTTCTCTCATAAAGTATAACAATTGCAAAATCGTCATTAAAATATTAATTAGCTTCATGATTTAATCCATTCCAGAGGACTAACTACAAGATCAACCCAATAAGTAGAAAAAATATTTTATTTTCTACACAGGATAATTACATAATTCTCCCAGGACTATATTTCTCTTGCAAATATAAAGTTACAGTCCAAGCAATAACAGCCAAGGGTCAAGGAAAAGCAGAGGCCGTGATCTTCACAACCCCATCATGCTCCTCTTCTCGAGGCAAAGGTCACAAGCACAGCAGCTGTCCTGGTGAGGGGAGTAAGTAAAGCCACATGATAGAATGATATTCTTCCATTGATGTTTCTATTTTATCTACCTTCATGTTTCAAAACAAAATAGCGTAACAAATAAATGAATGCCAACTCAACAGTGTGAAGAGGCGAGAAGCCTGCTATTTGCCAAAATGCTGTCAGTCTGAATTCCTCAGTTTTCTGAGTTCCCCTTCTCAGTAATTCTCCACTTGGGCAAGTGAATACTGAGTCATTCGATAGGATTCATGGATATTGGGGCCGTAACTAATCAAAGCAAGTGAGGGGGTAAATGAAGGGCTTTTGCCCGAAACATCGGATTTTCCTGCTCCTCGGATGCTGCCTGAACTGCTGTGCTTTTCCAGCACCACTCTACTCTAGAATCTGGTTTCCAGCATCTGCAGTCATTGTTTTTACCTAAGTGAGGGGGTAGAACATGCTGAGGGCAGGGAGAATGATGAAGTGAGTGAAAGCCTTTGGCTGGATGTGCATGTTGAGAGTTTTAATGATAAGCCTTGGTGAAATGTGTGAGTGTGCATTGGCAGAGTTGGAGTGGTGGTTCTTTGAATGTGATATAGCAGTGATATTTAGTCTTGTCGAGCAGCGAAGTTCCTTCTTACTTGATCTTCTTCTCAAACAGCTGAGCATCTCTCTTCACCCAGGACGGAGACTGACCCAAGTTGCTATCTGGGTCCAGGCTTGCTGGGTCTGATAGCATGGCCTCCTCTGACAGTCAAATGGAGAAAGGATGACAGACCTCTCCACCACACTGTCACCAGCAACTCCATGTCCCTGTCCATCAAGCAGGCTGCACCTTAGCTTTCTGGGCCATGTCCTCAGTGATTAAGGTCGAGAACCACACTACGACAGCATCAGAAATGTTTTGGAGCTGAACAGAGCCCAGCAATCCCATATATGTTCACTTCTCCTGCTGTGTGATTCCCCAGGAAGGGTGACAAAGAGCCTTGTTGCACAATTACTGAGGTGAGGAGCAGAAAATTGCGTGAGACATGTCGTTTTGAGGCATGGTGGATCAGACATTGTGAATCTCACGCTACAAAACACCTCAAATGAAAAGGGGTCAGTTCCACCCACAGTCCCTGGTGCTGCTGAACCTCCCCACTATGTGCTGGAATTATTGGAGGTGATGAACATTTTCTGTCCAAACCTGATTGCAGTTGAACCTACCTTCAACTCATTTGTGACAGTTTGGTTATTGGGCATCTCTCTATGTTTGTAATTCCTGTAACAAAAGCACAATATATTTTGCAACTAATATGAAATATGCATTCGAATAAACTGCTGTGGATGCGAGAAATCTCAAATTAGAAAGAGAAATACTGGAGAACCTCAGCAGGTCCGGCAGCATCTGTAGAGATTTAACATTTTAAGGCTGCTCTGTTTCTTCATCAGATCTTCTGCAGAACATCCTCTGTTTCAAGCAGAACAATCTGAGCTTCGTCAACCTTTCCTATAACTGAGGTTAACTCAGTTCTGTTCTGTTAAATCTGCTCTGTATCGTATAATTCTTCTGAACGTGTGTCTCCTGAATTGGGCACCGCTGATTGGAAGTGCCTGATTTTCATTCCCAAGTCCAAAGTGCAGAGAAAGGATATTTCCTGGCCCCAAACCTGAGAAACTGGTGAGCAGCTTTCCATGGGAAGGCTGTCTAAGTGAACCCCAAAAGGAGAGTGGAGGCTGCCTGCTGCAGATTGGGTTGGGTGCTGGGGTTGTTGCTCACTCCAGCATTAACCTGTGGTTTAATTAGTCAGAGAACTACACCAAAGACATCCCTCCAGCCCTCACCCACTCATTCCCTGTCCCCACCAAACACTCTTCATGCTTCTTCCTTGTCACCCTATGCCATTACCATTTATAATATTAGATTTGGCGATTGGCTTGTAGAATTGGCTGCTCCTCTGACTTTATGGATGACTCTTAAGCTTAAGCCCAAATCAGTTTGCAGCCGCAGGAGCTGTACAAATCAATCCCATTTTCATATATTTTCTGATGAAAATAATCTTGGAAAAACATCCAAATACAATTGGAAAACTTGTTCTAAAAATGGCCTGAGCAGTCACACATGGATAGCTGCCAAATGTACTTGTGGATAGGATTAAATAGCAGAACAGCTCCCACAAACCAGTTTTTTGGATGTTTGGTTCCACTACAGTCTTTCAGAAGTAAATTCTGCAAACATTTAGAGCTTATATAGTCCAGATTGTTGAGATACCTGCACTTTTTTGTAAAATGTCCTTGATGTATATGTTGATAGTTTTAAGCACAAAACATTGAATTGAATTGAATTGAATTTATTGTCACGTGTACCGAGGCACAGTGAAAAGCTTTGTCATTCTGAAGATAAAAGATTGTGTTCTTTAAACTTAAAAACAAATATTAAAATTTTGTGCTTTGCCTGAAGAATGAGGAAGTTCAACTAGGATTTAGCAGAATTTGCAAAAAGTTATCTCCCATCGGATATTTTAATTGCTGGTGAGGCAGGCAGATAGATAACTAAGTTTAAAAATCAGGCAGTAGTGTGAACTGTTTTCCTCTTTTACAGTGACAACTATTCCCAAAGTGTTGGTGAAACCTGAAAATCTGTCAGCATCATTCATCATTCATGCAGGGAACATTACAGGACACTTCCACTGGAGAGTATCTAAAGCACAGCTTCATCATCCGATAACAGGATTTCAAGTTACCTGGGCTGAGGTGACCACGGAAAGCCGACAAAACAGCCTACCGAATAGCATTATATCCCAGTCACAAATATTGCCACCAGTAAGTCTGTTGCTATTATTCAAATGTAGTCTCAAACAGTTTATTGGCACCTTTTCCTGTTTTGGATGCTCCTGATGTGGCGCCTTACCTGACCAGAACATCAGGGACACACTGGCCATCAGCTTCTCTATGATCAAAGTTAATGCAGAGTGGGTCTTCTATCACCCATATGAGACCATCTTGTGGCAGATCAGTAGTGTCTCTACCCCTAGACTAGGAGGTCCGTGTTCAAGTCCCACCTGCTCCAGAGGTGAACATCTCTGAACAGGTTGATTTGAAAGAAAAGGTAAAACTCTTATCTGAACGCTGAGCATGTTCATAACAGTGAACGTTTGTGTTGAACTGAAGAGCCTGGGGCAGTCAAGTGCAGCACTCTATGAGTAGGAACATTAATGAGGATTTTCCCCAATTGATTTTGACTATAATATCCCTTTACTAATCTTGCACAATAATTCATGGATCACATGGAAACAACTGTGATATGAAAACTCCATCAAGTAAAATAAAATGCATAATCTGTTCTGTACTTTTGATTTTAAGTGCTGCAAAAATTCACAATAAAATGAGCATGAAAGATAGTGGTGCAATAGATCACATGAATTAAATTGCGTAAATATAGGTAAAGCAATAGACATTTCAGAAAAGAATGCTGAAACATTGTGCTTTCTTTTAATATATTTACATATTTTCTCTTAAAATATACCAAACTGGTCTGATAGTCAAAGGCTACTTTCTTGGTTATCATAATGAACTCCATGCTACTAATTAATGCATTTATTTTGGTGTTCCATAATCTGAAGGAAGTTATATTTTGTTTAACCACAGTAGAGAATTCTGTGTATTCTGTAAAGCCAATTAGATTCAACATTTCGGAAAAGAATGCTGAAACATTGTGCTTCTCTTGTTCAGGAACATCACTCGCTCATTGTCCTCAATCTGAGGCCATCAACATGTTATAGGTTGGAGGTACAACTACTGACTACAGCTGGAGAGGGACCAGCTACTGTCAAAACATTCCAGACACCTAGTTTATCTTCATCCCTCTTATACAGTAAGCTTCAGTGTCTCCACTATCCTGTTATCGAGAATAATGTCATAGATTGTCAATACTTTGAATGCATGAGGTAATAATTACAGATGATGAATTTGTCAGAATTTATCTTAAAGAATTTAATATTTACATGTAAATTAATTAGCATGTAAATTCATTGTCACCTGACAATTTTATTTCTCTCATCTTCACAAATTGAAGTTAATACATATCAATGGTAAAAGCATGTGACTTTGGTACTATTTCTGTATGGTGTTTTATTCCTTCATGCCAGTCTCTCATCTGTTTTATTTCAGGCTCCAGACTGAAACATCATCAGCAGCAAAAACCAGTATCAGTAAAACACTGAAGCAATTCTAATAACATTACAGAAGATACTTGAGGACTGTTGATGTGACGAGAATAAAGATAAGGTTCATGTCCCCTTCCCAATAAAAACAGAAGGCAGAAGACTGTCTCCCTCCAGATGCTCCTTTAAAATTAGGTGATCAAATCAGTGCCATAAAAATTGTATGCTTCAATGTTATCATCACTGTAATGTACCTTCAGAGAATGGCTTTGAAATTGTGCTATTTATTAACCTGTTTTGTTGAATGTGCTGATCCAGATATATGCAACATTTTACATATTTCCCGTGGATACCTGTGATTGACAGACAGTTAGGAAAATGTGACTAGAAGCTGAATATTTTAACTGGGAATGATAATAATGTCAGTTAATTAATCTATTGCATGTAATAAAGTTATTAAATTATAATGTAAATGAATCTTATCAGATGTTGACAAAATATGGTTGCATGGTAGACCTGTCAGTGTTCCATATAGGCATGAATCTTATGTCTATGTTACCTCTGCTGAATATATTAACATGATACAGTTTACAGAATAATTAACAAAGTCTATATGTACAAATTATTTACTTTTTAATATTGGAATGATATGTAGTGTGGAAATACCTGTACTGTATTGTCTATTACTGAACTGGCTGTAGAAATCATGATCCTCATTACAGTCATTTTTAGATCAATATTTATTACTGTATAACACCATTTTTGGTCCATTTAGTGTATCTCGGTTGTCTTTGAGATAATGAACCTCTTGTAAAGACATTTTGTAAAAATTGAATTGTAAATAGAGTTTGTTGTAAGTTACATTACCCAATATTTTCATGTTAGACTTTGTACATATTGTTGAAGTATTAAATAACTTCCCTAAACAAGTATGTGGTGTGGACAAAATGTTTGTGATTAGAGCTCCATATTTAAAAAAAAATAATAACGTACTTACCTATCAGATTAATTCACGGAATACTTTGTATATTGATAAATTATAGATGTGTATTGAATTTGTTGGCAAGGTCATTTTATTGTGAATGAGAAGGATGGTTCAGGTATTAGGCTGAAATGGGATCTGCAGTCTGCACCTCCACTGAGTGATATCTCGATCCAGGCCCTGTTCTTCCCTTGTGGCTGGGATTTAATCATTTTAACTATGGCATGAATGTCAATAGCAATTGAATTTGCAGAACACTACCTTATAATGTGGTGGATTCATATTCAGGAGCAGCCTTCAAAAAGAGATCAAAAAGAGAAAGAGTTGTGTGGATGTGGAGCAATGGTGGGCGACTGTGTCAATCTTGATTGATCTTTGAAACAGCTAGTGCAGACTCCTGGGCTGAATGGCCTCATCTGAGTTCTATGATTCTGTGATTGTAATAAAGAATTTGTAAATGCTGCCAAATACATATTGGGCAATTTACAGACAAGAAAGTCCTGAATCTAATAAGTGAATGAAGTATGAATTATAATTTAAAATAGACACACAAAATGCTGCATATACTCAGCATATCAGGTGGCCATGGAATAGAGTTAAAACAGCAGAATTTTCCAGGCTTTGTAAAGATGTGCTTGGAAGCCAAAGGGCAGGAAAATGGTGGAACCCTTTTGGAATGACTCCTCTTTGGGATCTGGTCTTGGATAAAGTCAGCAGCCTATTCCACCGAGTTGGGTTGTCAGTTGGACCTTGGGACAGCAGTCCCCAGCATCTCAGGTGACAGTCCATACAGCTGCCGGCACCTGCTTCTATCCACAGGGGCTGGCATCAGTCATGCTCCAGCCTCACCACATCACTAAGACCCATCTTCAACTCATTTACAACATAGTTCTCCATTTCAAACCTACACTTGGCTCCACACTCTTAGTTCTCACTCACTTAATGCCAGTTCGGATGTACAAGGCATCTTTGATTTGCTTAGCCTTTTAGTAGACACAAAGTCAGTTAGTTTATCAGGTTATGGTAGTGAACTCCTCCAACCTTGGTGTCTATTTGTCCAGTGTCTCTAACAAATCTGCCTGCTGCTCCAGTGTCTGGACAAAGTTATTAATAGACAATAGACAATAGGTGCAGGAGTAGGCCATTTTGCCCTTCGAGCCTGCACCACCATTCAATATGATCATGGCTGATCATCCTTAATTAGTATCCTGTTCCTGCCTTATCTCCATAACCCTTGATTCCACTATCCTTGAGAGCTCTATCCAACTCTTCCTTAA